>NC_046657.1:97255196-97259468 GCF_010883055.1 Belonocnema kinseyi | reverse complement strand
GAGTATCTCCTCGGAAGAAACAGAATTAGAGCAGGAAGTGTTCAGTACGCCGAAAGAGATAAAGGAAAGGAAGGCAAGGGGGAAGTATAAAAAAACTATAGACAAGGAAAGATTAAGAGCAAAAGGCGTAGGGTGCATAGAAGCATTTATCAAAAGGAAGAGAGGGGAGAGGGAAAGCAGTGAAGAGAAGGACGATATCGGGGCGAATATAAAATACCAGAAAATGTTTAGATCGCCGCCGGAAAAGCAGTGTTTGGTAGGGAAAAGCGATAACAGGGAGGGTGCTGACAGTAGCGGAGATGTAAATGAAATGTCGATGAAAAAAGGAAGGCTAAAGAAAACTAGAGAAGTGATGATAGAGGTGATGGGGATTTATAAAGAAAAGCAGGAGAGAAGGGGAGAGGAATTAAAGAAGGAAATTAGGCGGGAAATGGCTGAAGTTAAGAAAGAAATAAAAAAATGGGAAGAAATCAGGGAAAAGTTGGAAAAGAGGATGGAGTCATTGGAGCAAAAACTAGAGAAGCAGGAAGAAGTTAATAATACAAAAGTAGAGGAGATAATAGGTAGGATGAAGAAACTTGAAAGCTCGAACGGGAATTACGGTGGGGGCGAGAGTGTGAATAAGGAGATAGAAAGGCTGAGAAACATAGCACAAAGAATAGAGAGGAAAGAGAGTGAAGAAAGAAAATTAAACATAGTGATAAAGGATATGAGATTAGAGGGGAAGGAGCTGAAGGAAGGGGTGGACGAAGTACTAAAAAGGATTCATGCTAAGGTAGAGATAGAGGAAATGCGAAATATAGGAAGGGAAGAGAGAAGAGGGGAGATAATGGTACTGGTAAAACTTAAGAAATGGGAAAATAAGAGGGAGGTGATGACAAAGAAGAGGTTATTATATGGTAGTCCGGAGAGAATAGAGGATGATTTGACATGGGTAGAAAAGAAGATGCAGTATAAATTAAGGAAAATTGCGGAAGAGGAAAGAAAAAAGGGAAAGAGAACATGGGTTAAGTATGGGAGAATTCAGATAGATTGAGTATGGTGGGACTGGGATGAAGAAAGGGAAGAGATAGTAAGAAATGAGGTGCAGAGAAACTAGAAAAAAAGATGAGAAACGAAAGTAGGGAAGAATGGAAGATTTGTTACTGGAATATAGCAGGATTAGAGAGAAAGGATAAGGAGTTTATGAGAAATTTCACACAATGGGATGTAGTCATAATGATGAAGACGTGGTTAGATGAAAAGGGATGGGAAAGAGTAAGGGGAAGGTTACCAAGTGGTTACAAATGGCAAGTGCAAAATGCAAAGAGGAAGAATAAAAAGGGAAGGGCAATGGGAGGAATGGTGATGGGAGTAAGGAATGAATGTATAACAGGGAAAGATAAGAAAGACAGGAATGAACAAAAGGAAGGAGTAATAGTAGAAGAGACTACGATGGGAGGAGAGAAGTGGAAGGTAGTGGGGATTTATATGAACGGTGATATGCAGGAAAAAGCAGAGGAGATTAGAGAAATGATTGAAGAAAATAAAGAAGAGATGAGGATGATAATAGGTGGTGATTTCAATGCGAGAACAGGAGACAGAGGAGGAAGGGAATGGGGAGAAGAGAAAGGAAGAAAATCCAAAGACAAGGTACTAAATGGGGAGGGAAAAAAGTTGTTGAAGAGCTTGGAGGAGTTGGGATGGTATATCTTAATCGGGAATATAGAAGGGGATGAAAAAGGAGAATATACACGCTCAGGAAGTGAAAGAGGAACTGTAATTGATTATGTGATAGTGGATGATGAGATAAGAGAGAAGGTTAAGAAACTAGAAGTAGGAGAATATATTGATTCGGATCACTTTCGCTTGATAGTGAAATTAGAGGGACAAAAAAGGAATAGCAGTATGAGTAAAAGGGGAGCAAATGTAAAAAGTGTAGGAAAAGGGGATTGGTCAAGGGAAGGAAAAGAACAGTTTAGAGAAAAAATAAGAAATATCAAAATGGGAGAGGGAAATGTGGCCGAGGAGATGGAAAAAAATGATAGGGGAAATAAAAATAAGATTAGAGTGCACAAACAATAATGAAGTTAGTAAAGGGGGGAATAGAAGTGAGTGGGATGAGGACTGCAAAGAGAAAAAAAAGGAGGTCAGAAAGGAATTAAGAAAGTGGAGAAAAGAAAAAAGTAATGGGGAAGAATATAGGGAAAAAAAGAAAGAGTATACTGAATTCTGTTATCAAAAGAAAGAGGAAGAGAATAAAAGATTTGAGGAAGAGGCGGAGAAGCCTACGACGGAAGAAGAGGTATGGAAGGTAGTAAATAGAGAAAGAAAAAGAAGAAAAAGAGTAAACCAAGATATTGAAAGGATAGAATGTGGAAGAAATATTTTTTGGATTTGCTAGGAGGAGTAGAGAGAAAAGTTGTAAAGGGAGGAAAATATGGTAGAGAAAGAGACGAGGAAGAGGAAATTTCAAGGGAAGAAATAGTTAAAGTTTTAGGAATAATGAAGGATGGAAAGGCACCTGGTATAGATGAGATTCCAATTGAAGTATGGAAATATGGAGGGGAGGAACTAGAGGAATGGGCATGGATAATGTGTAATAGAGTATGGAGAGAAGAGGGGTGGCCAGAGTTATGGAAAGAAGGAGTAGTTATACCACTAGTAAAGAAAGGCAAGGGAGAGGAGGTTAAAGATTATAGGGTGGTGACGTTGATGCCAACACTGTATAAAGTATTTGTAACTATTTTGTCGGAGAGATTGAAGATAAAAGTTGAAGAAAAAAGATCGAGTCACCGAATCAGACAGTGTTTAGAAAAGGAATGGGGGTAATGGACAACATATATGTTCTTAACTATCTAGTAAATAAGAGAATTACAAGGGAAAAAGGGACAATGATAGCAATGTTCGTGGACTTAAAGGCGGCGTTTGACTCATTAGACCGAGGCGAGATAGACAACGTTATGGTAAAGAAGGGGATAAGAGAGGAATTAATAAAGAGAGTATCAGAAATTTTTAGGGAGACAAGAAGCGGGGTAAAGGTAGGAGAGCAAGTAGGAGATAGTTTCTGGTTGGTGAGAGGTGTGAGACAAGGGTGTCCTCTGAGCCCACTTTTATTTAATTTATTAATATCAGACTTGGAAGAAGAAATGAGGAGAAAGGGTTGGGGAGGAGTTAGGATAGGGAAGGAAAAGATATATACACTAGCATACGCAGACGACATAGTGTTGATGGCAGAGGATGAAGAAGGGATGGCGGGATTAATTACAGGATTAGAGAAATACTTAGATGGGAAAAGCTGAATGTAAATGTAGAAAAGACAAAGATAATGAGGTTTAGAAAAGGAGGAAGAAGAAAGAAAGAATGGTTAGGGAGATGGAAAGGAATAAAGTTAGAAGAAGTCAAAGAGTATAAATATTTAGGATATATCTTGCAGGCGAATGGAGATCATACAGCTCATGTAAAAGAAAGGATAAAAAAAGCAGCAGGGGTAATGACACAGATATGGGGAATAGGAAAACGAAGGTTAAAAAAAAATTGGAGAAGGAGAATGTGGTTATTTGATACGCGGGTATGGCCGGTTTTAGGTTATGGGGCAGAGATATGGGGATGGAAAGAAAGGAAAGATATTGAGAGTTTACAAGAAAGGTATATAAGGTGGACACTCGGGGCAGACTGGAGGACGCCAGGATATATGGTGAGAGAAGAAGCGCAAAGGGATAAGTTAAGTATTAGAGCGGGTAAGAAGGTATGGAAATTTGAGAAAAAGCTGAGAGAGGGAAAGAGAGGGGAGTTGGCGAGAAAGTGTTTGATGGAGGTAAAAGAGAGGAGAGGGAGGTCGATCGAATTAACGAGGTGTGAAGAAGAAAGGAGGGAGTTCTTTAATGATAGAGAAATAGAAGACGGGACTGGAATAAACTATGAAGAATTGGAAAAAAGGGAGAGGGAAAGACAATTAACAGAAATATGGGGGGCGATTGAGGAATCAAAATACAATAAATTGTATAAGATGATAAAAAACGAGGTAAGGGAGGGGATGTACTGGGAAAAAGAAGAGAACAGAATGTGTAGAATATGTGAATGGGAGGAGGAAACATGGGAGCATGTATAGGAAGGATGTAGGAGAGGAATGGAAGATAAAGGAAGCTGGCAAGAAAATATGGTTAAGATTCTAGGGGAAGGTGGTTTAGAAGAAGAATGGATGAAGGAGTTGGAGGGTGCTAGAGGAGCGAATGAGGGAGAATGAAAGAATGCACGTGAAAAAGGTAAATGGGGGTATAAAAAAGTGAAAGA
>NC_046657.1:97231932-97255096 GCF_010883055.1 Belonocnema kinseyi | reverse complement strand
AGGATAAGATTGTAAAAAATATATAGATTTAAACGGAAAGATTGTAAGGAATGGAAGTCATGTAAACCCTTAGGGGACACATTATGAATAAAGAAGAAGAACAAATTGTTTAAACAAATTCTTTGTTTTAAAGTACTAAATATCCTGAAGAAAATAAGCTTTCAGAATTCCTAGGACTTACAAGGGCACACTGAACTTCAAAAAGGGACCATCACGTCGCGTTGTACATAGAAACGAGATGTTAAGAACCGTATGTTAAAGAATCAGTTCGCAGTCTGCATTTAAAATATTTTGTCAATTTAAAAACTGTATTTTTCTCAGTACCATAGTAATTAAACAAAATCTCTTACAAATCCTATAAACCTGAAAAGGTCTTCAATACATTAATATTCTAAGATACCCGGCTATATAATTATGTATGTCACGAAACTTTTGCCGGATCGTCGTATTGATTTCGTTATAGACTGTAACCACCTATCTCACGATCGTGAGACGTGGTTGTGGCTGAAATTTTACCGCGATTTCGCTGGGAGCGGGTACAATTTTTCAGATTAGCACCCGCTCCCGGTGAAATCCTGCACTTGTCCTTATGAGAATCTTTTAAATATTGATATATATTAGGTTGGACGATGCCAAATCATTCTCTCGCCGAAAGAAATTAATGCACATTTTTTTATTTTTAAATAAAATGATTTTTAGAACGTTGTGAAGTGTTTTGAAGTTTGCTCTTGATGTACGAATTAAAATGAAAATTTTAAACAGAACCTTCCGCGAGCCCTGAGCTTTAATCCAAACGAGAGTTTTAGTGTTTACTCTGCCATTCAACTCAGTGACTTTTTCTATTGAAGAGTGACGCCCTTTATGCCTAGGGCAGTAGATAATTTGAAAATAAGAAAAATTAGACTTAATTTTTATAATTATTAGAATATTGAAATGAAAGTCTAGATTGTAAATTTTGTTTTAATTCTTAAAAGTTATATTGAAAGTAATTTCAAAACCTATGGCTTTTATATTAATAATATTGAATTATTAAATAATTCTTTTAAAACTTTATTGCATGATCATAAATTCATTTAAATATAATAATCTATACATATAAAATATTGTTGATATTTTGAAACTATTATAATTTTTGTAATTAAATCGAAAATGATAAGTTTATTTAAATTCCAAGAATTTATAGAAATAAAATATTGGGCGACTTAATAAAAAATGTATGATGACAAAGATAGTAATTGACAAAAATCCTACCAAAAGCCATTTCCACAATATATCGTCAAGATTGAAAATTATATTAGGTACTTTCAAGAAAACGGGCACTTTCTAGAAATTTTTTAACGAACATTTATGAAACATTTTTTTTTATTTTTCTAAGCTTTGAAAGGTCCTAAATATTTTTTAACCTGGTCGAAATTCGTGCTTAAATTGTGTAACCTCTTGAAAAATAAACAAATATTCTTTTAAATTGTCTCCATTCCTTTTTTTACATACCTCAAATGTTCCAAAATCTTCTGGGGTTTTCTAGAGAAACTTAGGAAAATTATATTAATATAATAACCTTAAAGCAAATAAACAAAGACACCTAAAAAATAATAAGACGTTAAAAATTTGTATTTTGTATTATAAATTATTTTTTCTTTCAAATCATGATTTACCTACAATTTTTTTGTATTGACTGAAATATATTTTTTAGTTGAAAATACAAGAAGGTTGTAAATTAATAATTTAAATTCAAAGTACATCTCTTTGGCTAAAAATGTAACTATTTTGTTGAAAATTCATCTTTTTTGGCAGATATATAATCTTTTTGGTTGAAAATTCATATTTTGGTTTAAGGATTCGACTATTTTGTTTGGCATTCAAGGCTAGAGGTATGAGCCTGTAGCTATAGCATTGCATCTGCAAGTCCTGAGTCTCTAACAATAAGCCACTTTGAATTCTTAGTTGCCATAAATTTGTAATTGCTTTAAAGTTAGAAATTAAAAAATGTTGAACATTTTTTTCATTAATCTGATCTCAATATACTCAAAAAATGCTTGTTGGAAATTTCAAGCTAAACAATCATATCTAAGAGTCGCTACGAGTTCACAAATATTGCAATTTTATGCAATTTTTGAGATGCCTTACATTTTTTGTATGACTTTGTCTACGTATTAATATTTGATAAAATACATCTTTACGGATGCCTTAAATTGACCAGTAAATAGAATGTTTTAATTCCATTTTAAATTTACACATTTCGTTAAACTTATTAACTGTTTTTCGGATAACAATGAGATTAAAAGCATTTAAAAACACAGTATTAGTCATTTTAGGCTCTCATGATTGATTTTGACACAGAGGTAGCTGTGATGAAAACTAATTAAAGAATTTCAAATATTTTATATTTTTTTAATTTATCAAATTTGAATAAAGTGAGAGTTTTATGATAAAGAGATGTATTTTTATGTACAATTGTATACGATTTTGAAAATGTTATTCTTTTGAAGCACTTTCTAATGCGTTAGGCGAAATTTAATACCTTTGAATGCAAGCTTCTTTACCGGGTGAACACATCGGGATTGTGGAACCCATTCCTTTTTTTCTTCGGTTCTTACTTCCTTCTTGGTCCTAAAACCACCTGTGAACCAGTTCTCCACATAACTAGGGCGGTGTGCCCCACTGTTAACCCATTCCTCTCTAGTGGATAGGCTAACACGATACTTCCTGTCGAAGAGATATGGAATGGGCGTTTGGTCCCTGAGCATGCTGAGGTTCGGCCTACTCGCAGTATCGGTTGGGATTCGCACTTCTATCGAGATCCTTTCACCTTTAATCATATTTAATCTCCAGGTGGCCTTCGCAGCCACATCATTGACGGTGAGATGGAGAGGCTCTAACTATGTTAGTGCTCCTAATGCCACTATGAGAGTTAATTCGAGACACCAGTGACGCATCTTTGAACAAGTCTCCTGATTCTTTCCAGTCGAAACTTGACAGTGGACAGTTCGACCCTGCTGTACCAGAACACCACCGCATAGGTTAGTTTGGGTCACAGTATTGCTGTTTGGATCCACGCAAGTGACCTCCGTTTCATGCCTCAGCTTTTCGCTAAGACTCTCCGATAGAACCCTAGGCTGTACTCGTGATTCTGCACTTGGACCATCTGGCGAATACAACTGCATCAATCTGACTCGGATTAATCGATAATCCGGCCTTCTTGCACCCAGAATCCACTATCCCCAGTTCTTGCTGCATTACCGCGAAGAGCACATCTAGATGCCGGCCAGGCACGATGACCAGTATATCGTCCGCGTAGCCCATAACGTCGTAGACCTGTCTCGTGAGTAGATGAAGCAGTTCCTCCACTACCAAGAACGTCAGAAGGGGGCAATAAAACGCCTTCCTGCGGACAACCCGAGTCCTCTTAGTCGCTGTTAGCTTCCTGTTGTCCGACATGTGGCAGGTCCATTCCATGACTGTAGTTGACACACCATTTGCAATCATGACGTCCAATCATGAGTTCTCTAGATAGGTAGTAAAAGACTCCTTCGATATTCATAAAGCTTCTAATTGCGAAGCCTGTTTGCTTCAGTTCTCTTTCGATTAGGTTTAATGCTCTGCTCAAGTCTGTTTCGGTCTAGTGGCCAGCTCTACAGGCGTGTTATGCATTGTAGAATAGCCTAATTCATATAAACTAGTCACGGATATGTCTATTCACAATTCTTTCCATCGTTATTAGTAGGAAAAATGTGAGGCTGATGGGACAGCAATCCTTGGGTAAAATATAAGCGATCCTGCCTTTTTTCGGAATAAAAACTACTCGCGTTCTTCTCCATGGCATCAAACTAGCCCTACAAAGTCTCATGAGTGATCCTATGATAGTCTTTACAGCCTTCTGTAAGATGGCCGGATATATGCCATTCAGGCCAGAAGACTTGTGTGGTCTAAACGAAATCATGTCCCACTTGGCACTAAAGGGGGTAACAATTTCATGGGCTTGCCGTCGTTTTAGACTCAGTTAAGCCACAGGCGGGTTTCTTTCCCTCAGGGGTGTCGCTTCTTTTCCTCATACCTCATGGGGCCCGAAAAATGTTACTAGATCAAGTAAGCAGAGGCCTCTTCATCGGGCACTGTAAATCCTCCGCCGGGCAATTTCAGAGTGCCAAGAATAGAATCCGGATTTCGAGAGCAGCTTATGCAATCTAGTCGCACTCTTCTCTTTCTCAATGTCTATGCAAAAGTTGTTTCAGCTTTCTTGCTTGGCCTTACAGTGGATTTATTTTTTGTTTGGGAATTCTACAAATTTTTAGAAAAAAATCTGTTCAACTTTGATTTTAATCGTGTTTGAATTAATTAGCTAAATTGTTATATTTTTAATTTATGATATCATTCAGTTTAGAATGCGCAATTCGAAAATCTTTCACTTTAAAAATGTTCCATTTTAATTTTTTGCGTACATTTTTATTTAAAAAATTATAAAATGCATCTACTTAAACAATTAAGAAGGTTTGAAATTGATGGCTTAGGATAAAAAGCATTTTTAATTGTTAAAGTTAAAATATAAAAAATTATTGTAAAATCAATTATTATTCACTTTTTAATACTTAAAGTACAGTTCAATTTAAAAAATCATTAATAAATTTAAATTTGCAATTGATCGACTAAAAATTTTTTTTATCATAAGCCATTAATTTCAAACATTTTTAAAGTGAAATATTTTCGAATTGCATACTTGAAACTGAATGATATCATAATTAAAATAGATACAAATTTAACGAATTATTTAAAGCACGGTTGAAATAAAAGCTGGAATTTTATTTTTTTTTAATCGTAAAATTCCCATTAAAAAATAAATTTACTCTCCTTTCTCATTTTCAAGGTCCGGAGGCCAACTTGCATTTACGTTGAGGATGACAACGTATCATTTGTCTCTCTATTATCTTTTCACTCTACTCAGTGCTGCACGCTAATCACAGTCACAGACATTCAAATTCTTTCGCGGGCTCTCCCACAATTTCCCTTATGTGACGGGTCTCCGCCACGAGGGAGCCGAGGCTACGCTAGGTGCGTAAATTCAGCCTACGCTCCTCCGCTTTCTGCTTATTAACCTCCGAACAGGGATGTCAAACGGACTTTGGCCTGCATGTGTATGGACATGGATGAAAGGACCCCTATAAACAGGCTCTCCTGGGTGAAATGAAAATGATCCCTATAAACGGGCTCTCCTGGTATGCATGATTGTAGCATGATAGAAGGGGAAATACCCTAGCTAACACAGGCCTTCTGGATATCTGTTTCGAGGTCCCTCCCGGGCCGATTTCTATTTTTGTGGAATCGGGACAGGAATGGCCTACGGCCCGCACAGCGACCAAGAAACAGCTCTCCGTTGGTATGGTGGCCTGCGAACGGATATTCATTGACTGTCTCGCTCAATGTGACCACATCCCTAAGCCATGGTTGTAGAGTGATCGTGCCCGTGGAAATTTAGCACGTAGGGGTTACGAAGGTGTAAAAACAAAACCGAAGAAAGAAAGAGAAAAAAGGTGGCGGGGGGGGGGGGTTCTAATGGGTCAAACATAACCCTTTCCTCCCAATATGTCTCTTCGGTAAGCTGAACTCAGGTGGCGGCTGTGTCCCTGTTCTCCTGAGAGCTGAGAGATTGACGGTCCCTCTGAATGAGGCTATAGAAACGGGAGCGACCAGTGAGTCCCCTAAAAAGAAATATCGCATTAACGGTTCCCTAAAAAGGAGACTGAAGAGGCAAGCGCAGCAGACCGGCGACTACAATGCCAATAACCAGCACTGAAGGCCAGAAGAGAGGAAGGGACTCAAAGGGCAACTCACTTGAAGGGGAGTGGACTAAGCCTGTGAAGAGGCACAAGGAAGCCCAGCAGCCTATGAACAAGGATTCGTCGGGGGCTGGTTTAAAAGTTTCTTAGATGGCTGACCTCCTGACGATGGTGGGGGCGGATACGAGCTACACGGACTCGATGCTCACTACGGAGTAATTTGAGCTCTTCAGGGTGGCTGCCTCGAAGGCGATCGGAAGAGTGTCCCCAGGTCAATGGCCAAGAATCAAGACCTCCTTCTGCAGGCGAGGGGTCTTTGTATTTGTGACAGCCGACCCAGCGGCTAAAGCTTGTATACAAAAAGCTGTGGTCGAGACAAGGGTATGGTATGGCACATCTGTTAAGGTGGGTGGAGTTGAGTTGCTCCAAATGATGGTGAGGACTACGGCGTGGTTCACGGGTGAACTGGAAGACCCGCCTCAGCTCCTCCGGCGGTTGAAGGGATTCAACCGCTCTCTTAAGACAGCGTTCTGGCGAATCGTCAGGCACGATAGACCTCAGGAAGAGGATACAACGGGAGAAATCAAGCATCTCCTAATTGTTCAAATTCCTGAGTCTCAGACAAGGGCTCTCGTGGTCCTCATCAACAGGCCCTTCAACCACTTTGGACAGGTAAACTTTAGGGTTGCCTGCCAGGAGGAGGACAGGAGGAGCCTATAATGAAAAATATCATTTGATTGCAATTGCTATAAAAGAAATCAACTTGCATAATATGATTAGCCTTGCAGATACTGTAGAAGTAAATATAACTCAGAAAACCAAAACATAACATCACAAAAATATCATAAAACGTTAGGGTATATTAATTTGAAATAGTTATAAAATATGTCAAAAAATAAATTAGTCGAGCGATTAACTACAGAATTAGAGTCTAAATATTTTTAATGTAGTACATGCATAGAAATAAGGTGAAGAATTTGAGTTTTGAAAATGATAGAAGGCAAGCAGAAGATTTATTATAGATTGTTCACACTGATGTAAATGGTCCTCATCCAATATTTGGTTTAAATAATGAAAGACATTTTGTGTCATTTATTGATGATTACAGTAAGGCAGAAAAAGTTTATACAATAAAGTGTAAATCAGAGGTTTATGATTGTTTTGTTGAATATATTAACAGTGTTGAATTATTAATTGGCAAACAGTTTAAAAAATTAAAATGCGATGGTGGTAAAGAATATTTAAATAAAAATATGTTTGATTTAGCTAGAGAAAAAGGTTTTGTAATAGAACCGTGTCCACCTTATGTACACCAATTGAATGGTACAGCAGAGCGGTTCAATAGATCAATGATGAATAAAGCGAGATTTTTGTTATCAGAGGCTAAGGTGCATAAAAAATTCTGGCCGGAAATTATAAGAACTGCGTCATATCTTAAAAATAGAATTTTGACTAATACAATTGAAAACAAAACTTTTGAAATCCTGACTGGAAGCAAACCAGATTTTAAAAACTTAAAACTGTATGGAAGTAGTGTTTGTCAGAGTATACGGAATATGGGTATGAGGATGTTGATTCGAAACTTGATAAAAATCAAATAGAAATTGATACAAGAAAATCGAGTAGAGTTAAAAAGAGGCCAGACAGGTTTGGAAGTTTTGGATAAAGAGATTGAGTGTTTACACAAAAACAATACTTCTAAATTAGTTGACAGACCTGAAAACAAAAACATTTTAGACTTGAAATGAATTTTTATTTGCAAATCAAATAAGAAAAAGAAGGCTAGAGTTGCTCTAGTAGGTTACCAGAAAAAAGAAATATTGGATGATTTGTATTCACTAGTGCCAAACGTTCAAACATTGAAAATAATGTTTCCTTATTGTTCTTAAAACGAATTGATTATAATGCAAATGGATGTAGATTCTGCATTCTCAAAAAGAAATAATGTCTGAAGTTTATGTACACCAACCAGAGGGTTATGATGATGGATGTGGTAGAGTGTGTAAATTAGATAAAACATTGTATGGTTTCCGAGAAAGCCCGAGAGCATGGTATAAATGTTTAGCGAATATTTTGGTACAGTTAAACTTTAAGATAAGTAAAAATGATGATTGCTCGTATATTCTTGAGAATGGCGATGGCACCATTTACATTATAATTTTATAGATGATATACTTCTATATGGAGAAAATTTAAGAAAAATCTAAGAAATTCAAACCAAATTATCAGAAAGATTTAAAATGAAAAATTAAGGTGTAGTAAATACATACGTCTGTATAAATATGTATAAAACAGTATCAAATATTGAAACTTGATTGGAGCTTTACTATATATAAGCACAGCGACTAAATTAGATGTATGTAACAGTCTAAACTATTTAAGTCGATTTTAGATCTACCTGAATACCTAATCACCACTTATTTAGATATTCTTAACACGGAGAACACCCTGACTTTCTATAAGTCGGTCAGAGAGGGAATTATTGACATCACTCTCTGTACGGTTAATTTTAAAGATTACATCAAGAAGTGGAGAGTCTCAGATGGACCCACTCTTTCAAAGTATTCACAGATAGAGTTCGAGTAGGAATCCATTTTATCCGCGAATCCTAAATGGGCCAGAAATCCAAGAAGAACGGACTGGGATCAATTTTCTACGGAACTAAGGAGTGCACTCTCAGAGGTGCCCAGATCAATCAGCGACGTGGATACCCTGGAAATGGCAACCGAGATTTTCAGGAATGCAATCAAATCTACTTATGAAAATGGTTGTTGACCTACAAAAGTCCGAAAGGCTAGGGAGACACACGGCTGGAATGAGAAACTCGAAAAAGAGCTACGCAGGGAAACCAAAGAGAGATTAAAACGTGCCAGTACTGGCAAAACGGAGGAACTATGGACCTCCTTTGAGACGATGAGGGATGAATATAGGGGTGCAATACGTAAAGCAAACCATGAAAGCCCGACAAGCTTTTGCGCAGATATCGAGAAAGGAGTAAATGCGGCTAGACTGGTTAACCTTCTTTCTCGAAATCCGGATACTATTCTCGGCTCTCTGATATTTCCCAACGGGGAGCACTAATATTCGGACGAGGATGTCTTGGCTCACTTGATCAAGATATATGTTTCCGGCCTTGAAAGGTTCAGATAATATAGGTAGTATAGTATAGGAGTGCTTTGAGGCACTGAATAAGCTAGCGCCAGAAAAATCGGTTACTCTGCTTTGGATACCTGGACACAGCGGCATCAAGGGCAATGCGATATCAAACAGGCTAGCAAAACTAGCAGCAAAGGAAAAGTGTACTGGACCCTAACCAGTTGTAGGCATTTCTAGTAGCTTAGTCACGGACGAAATTAATAGTTGGCTAACCGAGGAACATCAGATAGAGTAGCGTTTGGTCTCTGGTAGAAGACAGGCTGAAACACTCTTGGGTCTAAAGCTAAACTCTAACCGAGCGAAGGAAATACTCAAGCTCGGGAGGAACTAAGTCAAAGTCCTAACAGAAATGTTTATAGGACACGGAATCCTCAGGTCTTACAGACGTAAGATAGGGCTGAGGAAAATCCCCTCTGCTGTCTATGTGCAAAGGATAATAATAAGCTTATTAGGATTTAAGTTTTTGATATTAAAGGCACAATTTAAATATGCATTTTATTTAAATTTCTTAATTTGAATCACACTACGACTTTCTCTCGTTATTTCATTCTCTCCTTATTTTGTGTATGTCAAAGTCGTTTTCTATTTGGCTGCGGCGAATTTCGTTTTTTAATGTGCGGAACAGGTTTGACACGTCTTCAGATATTGAACTTTATTGTTGAGCTGAAGGCTGCAGACCTTGGCGTTACTGCACTTTGGCCTGGCCTGCAAAATTTAAATTTAATATAGTCTAGGGACTTAGTTTCACATTGCAAATACAGTGGAACGCCGAAATAGAGCTCCCTGATATATAAGGGTGGTTCAAATATGATCGAGACAAATACTCTGACACGTTAATTTACTATCGAAAAAATTTACAAAAATTTACAGTTTTTCCAGGTATTTCCCCTCACAAGGTATGCATTTTGCCCACCTTTCAGGAAGTTTTTTGATGCTGATATCGAAGAATTCCTTGGGCAACTTGGACAGCCATGTGCGCATGAACTCCTCTACCTCGTCGTCGGTGTTGAATCTTTAACCTCCGAGGGCTTCTTTCAGTGGTCCAAAGATATGGTAGTCGCAGGGTGATAAATCTGGACTGTAGAGGGCAGGTTTCACGTGTGTTTTCAAAGGTTATAGTAGTATGCAGCATTGATGGTACGTTGGGTGCGCATGAAATCGACGTACAGCACGCCCCGCCAGTCCCCGAACACAGTACACATAACCTTACCCGCGGACCTGGTTGTCCTCGCTTTGACTGGCTCCCCTTTCTCCTTCTTCCTCCACTCTTTAGACGACACCTTGCTTTCGGGAGTGTAATAGTGTACCCAAGTCTCGTCTTTAGTGAAGATTCGCGACATTACTTTGCGATACTGAAGGTGTTCGTGGATGATAGACTCTACACTACCAATACGGATGCCGAGTTCAGCCGAAATGTCTCGAACATTCATCCTACGGTCCTCCAAAATCCTTTTTTCGATGCGGCGAATGTTGTCTGGTGTCATGCTGGTTCGCAGTCGACGATCATGCGGCTCACTCTCAACAGTTTCGCGGCCATCTTTGAATGCTTTGGCCCATTTAAACACGGCAGCCCTACTCAGGCACTCACTACTGAACTGATTTCGTAAACGCAGAAAAATTCCCGTTTTTTAACGCCTTCCCGCACTAAAAAACGAATGACAATACGTTGCGCAACGGCGGTCGGCACTTGACGTTCACTCATGGTCGTAGCACGCGCGTGAAACATGCGCTCCCGACGAAAACTATGCCACACTGTTCGTGAGGGACCCAGCTATCACATACTCAAGCCACGACCTTCAAAACATACATGCGCGCCATCTACAGCGTTTGTCTCGATCATATTTGAACCACCCTCGTAGTTCCTTCGACAATTCACGCCGCGCCGCAGGTAGGAAGAAGGTAGGTCAAAGGCACGTCGGGGAGTGTGCTTTGGTCACACAGGCCTTTACCTGCGGAGCGGAACTCAATCAGATTTGTTCCCCAACATCGCCAGCCCCAAAATCTGCAGAGTATCGGGGTTTCACTGTATTAAAATTGATCGGATCTAGGTGTAGGGATCTATAACATTAAAGTGAGTATTCGCGAGCTCCCCTAAAAGTCTTAGGTAATCTATGGATACCCCTAAACGTGTACGAATGGAAACTCTTACCTGATAGTTGCAACCGAAAGGTGCGAAGTTATTGATATGGCTCAGGGGTGTTGGATTCTTAATCCATTGTATGGCTTGCCAGTTCGTTACCACCCAAACGTCATTCATTGCGACAATCTTGTCGAGGAAAGAGATGAAACCTTGTTTGTTTTGGGCTTGAGCGAACCAGGTTGCGTGGAAGTAAAGATAGAATGGAGCTCTGAAATTAAAAACAAAAAAAGTATTTAGTTTTTCTTTTACGGTTTCTCAGACGTGGAGTTTCGAATCTTTTGTGCGATTTGAATGGCTTTCTAACACGATTTTAAACTATCTTTGAACCAGATTCAAACATTTTATAAATAGATTCATATCGGTCGACTTAATTTGAACAAGTAAAAACTGTTTGCAATGGCTTCAAAACATATTTTTAACCGCCTTACAAGTTTTAAAATTCAATTTATGTATGTTATGTAGCTAACCCTATTCAAACACAATTGAACCAGTTCTGAACTTATTTCATTTTGACGGGCTAAGAAAAAATCCCCTTGTCTGAGAAGCCCCAAGCCGATTCAAACTTAATTTGAAAATATTGCTTATGGTGCCACTTTAATTACTACTATAGAATGATTTTTTATGAAAGTACAGCATTTCGAGAGTATTTAAACGAAATAATTCATAGCACCTTTTAAAGAGAATATCAAAGAATATGTGAGAATTGTCGCATGTTAAAATAATCGATTGGCCCTTCGTAGCAAGCATTTTTATGCCTGGGGTCTCAGGAGCACCTGCGTGCCAGCTATGTTATGTCCAAATCTGCGTGCCAGTTAAGGGTTAGTAATAAAATTTAAATTCTGTAAAACTGCAATTGTAAGACATTGATCATTGCACTGAAATAGGAAAATAAATCTACTGACCTGTTGGTCGTATGGTGCCTCTCGAAGTTATTCATAAGCATCCTGTAGACGTCGGCAGATGTTGTGGGATTACTGCAGAAGTCTACCATCGCACACTTGCCTCCTTTAAGATCCTCCAAGACTACCATGGGAACTTCCCATATTCCTGGATATGAATTTATTGGACAGGATGGAATCACACAGTTGTGGGGGAGTTTGTAATCCAAAGTGTAAGGCCAGCTGGGCGGCCGATTTTCGTAGATTGGCATTGACGAGTCATAGGTGAATTTATAGTCATAAAGCATTTTGAACATCGAGTCACCACCAATCTAAAGGAAGAAACAATAATCTAATAAGAAATACAAATTTTTAACTATTTGTAATTCTACTTAAACTGGTACAAATCACTTGTGCACTTGTTACAAATTTATTATAACTAGTTTCAAAAAATTTGAAATGAAATAGAGAGGAATTTTTTCACAACTTAAATTTAACTCAATATTAAACAAAAATGATATCAGACCATTGTCGAGAATAAAGAAACTAAAATTAATTATGTTTGAATCAGTTTATGTCTTATTTGATCCGGATGAAAACAGCTGCGAATAAGTTACAACCTGATTGAAACCAATTTTAAATACTTTCGAACTTGTAGAAGAAACTCTATTAATGTATATTTAATCCAAAACTATTTTAAGAGGCTGTAATGAATTTGAAACAAATTTAGTTTCTGCACTGGTTCCTAATAGATTCGAACAAGTTATGAACTCATTTAAAACCATCCGAAGTAGTTTTAACTTGTTTTCAGCAGCCTAGACCGATTCCCATAATCAGGTTTGAATCAATTTGTAAATTCAAATAAACAAAATTGAGATCAAGATAAAAAAATATATATTTACCTCAAGGTAAGGTGCTCTCATTCCTCGTATATCTTCCCGTTTGACTCCACCATATTTAGCCAAAAGTTCTCGCTGACCATCAACTTCATGGGCCCATTGTTCGTATGAAAATCGTTTTCCGTGACTGTGCCTAATAATTCGGAATAAATAGTGAGGTAATTGAAGATTTTTTTACTAAAATTTAAACAGAATTTGAAATGCTTTTCATCAATTACACAAACTGTTTTAAACTTACTTCGAACAGCTCAAAGATTAATCATTACATGATTTTTTAACGAAGAACTAAAAATACTGAATTTAAAACCTAATACTTCAATCTGAACCTGTTTTAACTGATATTTTTACATAATTTGTAAACAGTTTCATTCAAATAGTTTTCTGTTCAAGTATTAATCAAACTGTTTGCAAATATATTTTCACCTTAAAATTGGTAGAACGGGTTTGAAATATGGTTAAACTAGTGGTTATCTGTTGTGATGTTGCAATTTGATATCATCACAATGATTCCGTTAGAAGCTCTAAAATCTTAAAAATTAAATAGAAATAGGACACCTCGAGTAAATTCGGCACTCCATGAATTCGTTTCGAAAATTGTGAAATTTAAGATAAGTTTATTTCGTCCCTTTTATTTTTTCATGTATAAATAACTATTATGGGAACTTTGCGGTCTTGAGTGGGAAGGCTCCAGACTTTCTTCACCCCGTGGCGTCGTCGACTAGGATTCGGAGTCACCTTATTTTCAGCGAGGCTTCTACAGTCCAGAGACCTTCATGGTACTTCCTTCAGACTGATTCTGGTATCTTTTGGTTTTGTTTGACTTCAAGGACATTTACATATCCAAGGATCTTTCCTGATGAGGATGGGCCATAGGCGAATTACGGTCCAATTTGTCGTACCGTAGAGAATGTAATTTTATTTCATTACCGTTGAGGGTTATTCTTAATCTAAAACCTAAGAATAAACCCACGACGAAATTACCACAAAGTTCGTCAGTGGACAGACATTTCCGCCAAGTTGATCTTATACGAAAAACATACAATTGTTAACGCCTGTATGTTTCTCAATATCGTTCGAGGGTTGGTGGAAGACCCCCCCCCTGCAGCAGCAGTGCAGTCCATCCGCCAATCATCCACCAGGAATCAGCGATCCTTTATCGGCCTCAAGTCCTGTGACATGGATTCAACACCTGGCAGATCTCGCGTTTATGGAAATGTTCTTGCAGTGATCGACACGCCGAGCACGCATCTGAGGCAGTGCGTTTTGTATGCTCAACATGTCGAGCGCTGCGTGTACCGCTACAGTTTGTGTAAGGAAGGGCTTGAATTATTTTTCTTACTGGTTCAACCAGGCCTTTCATTTTATTTTCTTTTATTCAAAGAACTTCAATAACTCTTAGCTGGATCGCTATGTTTAATGAGTAGTTTAGAATTCTGGAGTGACGCCCAGTAGTTCTTTCGTCGCCTTGTATTTAGCCGTATAACTTTAGTGCTGTGCTAATAGTGACACTACTCATGGATTATAGTTAGTTCATTTCGCCCATTTTGTTTTGAAAGTATGGTGGATAACCTCTCTTTCGATCTCTTTTCTTCTCTAACTTCCCGACCCCGGCACAACCTCTACTCTCTTTTCTAATATGCCGATAACCCCCCCCCCCCTTTACTTTTCTTCCTTTGTTCTTTTTATTGTTCATTTACAATTGTCCTTTGTTTTTATTGACCTTTTATTGTTATGATTTGTTCACCTCTCTCGTCCCTTGTCACGACCTCTACTTCGGCAATCATCCAACCTTATAATTGTTTGTGTATTTATTTTAACGACCCGCGCCCCCTTTTTTTGATAATAATCTAATTGATCTCTATTTGACTGTTTAGATATCCCCTCAAAAGCCATTTTTTATAAAAATTTGTTAGATTCTTTGTTTACTATTGTTAATTTTGTCACCTAATTTCGCTTCGCTTCTTAAATGGTTACTCTCTTTTACAGTTTTGGTTTTTGACTTTATGTTTTCTTCGTATTACCAGAATGTGATTTTTGTTTGATGTTAGACCTTGTTTCTCTTTTATATTTTCTTTCTGTTATGTATGCATTCCATTAGATCTGTCACTACCTTTTTTATTGTTATTATACAAATATTCTATTGTAGACTATCTTGCTATAATTCATTTAAACGCCCCCCCCCCCCCTCTGCCTTAGAGCTGATTTAGCCCATCTTAAGGGATTTTTGGGATTTTGATTTATTTATATCACAACTTTTTGGTTATTATGTCGTATTTTTCTTTATCGTTCGGGTGCAATTCTGGTTAAGATACCCGAGAGCTTTTAGGAAATATAATTTCAGAATTGCCTTTATGAAGGCTGGTGCCCTAAGGTACGTGGTTTTTTTTATTCTACACTTTAGCGCGGTCTATAGGGCCTTTATTTAATTCAAATAAAATGGCCGCATGACACTGTTTGCAAGCGGTTTGAGATAATTTCAACAAATTTTTAACTTGATTAAACGATTCTATTCCCTTTAATCCTTTTCTGCATATGTCAAAAATTTTAAACTTCTTTAAACTTCTTTGTAAACTTGTTTGAACTGACTAGAATCTGTTTTACACTTGTGTGCCTACACTTTTAACATTATACGTACCTATATACAGTATTATTAAGGACCATTTCGCTGGCCCCAACACCCACGCTAATTTAACTTTTTTTCGGACAAATATTTAGTGCAGAATTTTTTAAAATTTGTACATCCAAAATTAGAATTTGTGCATCACCGGAAGTACCTTATTTCTCAGAAAAACACAGGCGGGTCCAGCGAAATGTTTCGGTGGCCCCGACATTATCCAAAATCAACTTTATATGGGTGCATTATTTTCGTTTTAATTTTTTAAATCCATATAAAGTTGATTTTGGATAATGGCAGGACTTTCGGTACGTTACACTGGCTCCGATATGACCTTTGCTCAACAGGGGGTAGTTTTTAGGGGTTAAAGTTTGTTGCACAATTTTGAACAAATTAAGACGAAAATAATGCACCCACATTAAGTTAATTTTGTATAATGTCGGGGCCAGCCAAACGTTTCGCTGGCCCCACTATGGTGTTTTCCTTACAGGGGGTAGTTTTTAGAGGTTGTATTTGGTTGCACAAATTTGAACAAATTAAGAAGAAAATAATTCACCCATAAAAAGTTGATTTTGGATAATGTCGTGACTAGCGGTACGTTGCGCTGGATCGGATATGACGTTTGCTCAACAGTTTGGAAAACAGTTCCAGAGATAGAAACTATAATGGAAAATTCGAAATTATTGCTCATTTGTACTTACTACTAGGCTACAGAGGGTATTTACTTTCCAAAAACCTGTGCGTGGTTTGCAAAGTTTTTTAATTTTCCTGAGTTTTAAGTTTGTTTACATACATGAAGGTCAAAAAAGTGATTCAAATTTTTTGCGTATTTTTTAATTATTTCCTAAGAGATAATTCATGTTTATAGTGCAATGTAAATAGAGAGAAGAATTTTTTCGAGTGCCCGGAAACATTTTAGTGACAAAAATACACTAGCAAAAATTGAAAAGAGCCAGGAATCGAAATTGAAAAGACAGTGGTTTTAAGGAAATTTGATATTGAATGAAACTATCTTCATAACTTCTGGTTTAAACATTTTTCTGAGGATGTATAGGGGTTTTTAAAGCACAGAAATAAACTAAAAAACGAAAATATCCAGGAGTCGAAATTAGAAGTAGACAGATTTGTGTGACAGTTGTGTGAAAGTTGAGGTTAGATTGATTTTAGATTTATTCCACAGTGGGAGGACTGTGTTGATCGGGTTGTTAGTAGCAGGGCGGCGTAGAGACGGAGAAAGGAAAGACAGGTACCAGAACGTAACAATAGATAGAGGAAGGTAGGGATAGACGGCGGGAGCGTTTGAATTGATTTAATAGATAGTGGAGCGTTTAAATTCTAGGAAAAACGGTTTTAAGCACGAAGTTTTTAGTACACAGAGAGGGGAGGTCAAAGAAAGGAAGAAAAGGGGGAAGTACAGGCCAACGGTAGAAAAGGAAAGATTGAGAGCAAAAGGCAGTGAAGAGAAGGAAGATATCGGCTCAAGCTTGAAATATCCAAAAAAGTTTATACCGACGCCAGAAAAGCATAGTTTTGTAGAGAAGAATCAGAATAGTAAGGGCCTGAAGAAAACTGAGATGAATCTAAAGATCCGATGAAAGAGAAAATGCGGAAAGAAATTTGCGAAATTATGATAGAATAGGGTTTTATGAAGAAAAGCAGGAGAAAAGAGGACAGGAAATAAGGGAAAAAATTAGGCGGGAAATGGTTAAACTTAGGAAAGAAATGAAGAAATGGGAAGAAGTCAGGGGAAAGACACTAGTAAAAAGGTAAAGGAGATGCAAGGTAAGATACAAAAATAGAAAGCTCGAACCGGGAGTTTGAAGGGGGCGAGAGTGGGAATTTCGGAGAAGGAAAGACTGAGTAAAATTAAACAAAGAATAGAAAAGACAAAGAAGAAAAAACATAGTAATAAAAAGTCTAAGATTAGAGGGAATGGAGCTGAAGGAAGGAGTGGAAAAAGTATTAAGAAGGATTGATACAAGGTAGAGATAGACGAATTGCTAAGTATAGAAAGGGAAGAGCGAAGAGAGGAGAGAATGGTACTGGTGAAACTAAAGAAATGGAAACATAAGAGGGACGTGATGACAAAGAAGAAGATGTTATATGGAAGCTTGGAGAGAATCGAGGATAATTTAACATGAGTAGAAAAAAAGATGCAGTATAAGTTAAGGAAAATAGCGGAAGAGGAAAGAAAAAAGATAAGAAGAACATGGGTTAAGTATGGGATAATACAGATAGACGGAGTGCGATTGGGATAAAGAAAAGAAAGAGATAGTAATAAATGAGGTCTCGGGAAATTAGGAGACAAAGCAACGGAGATAGGAAAATAAGAAATAGTAAGAAGAAAAAAGAGACGAGAAACGAATGTGGGGAAGGATGAAGGATATGTTACTGGAATATAGCAGGAATGGAGAGAAAAGATAGGGAGTTTATGAAAAATTTGACACAGTTGGATGTAGTTATAATGATGGGGACATGGCTAGATTAAAATGGGTGGGAACGAGTAAGGGGAAGGTTGCTAGGAGGTTATAAATTGCAAGTTCAAAATGCAAATAGGAAGAATAAAAAGGGCAGAGCAATGAGAGGAATGGTGATGGGAGTAAGGAACGAATGTAAAACAGGGAAAGATAAGAAAGAGATGAAAGAATAAAAAGGATTAGTAGTAGAATAGGTAAAGATGGGAGGAGAGACGTGAATAATAAAGGGAGTTTATGTGAATGGTGATATACAGGAGAAAGAAAAGGAAATGAAAGGAATTATAACAGAAAATAAAGAAGAAGTCAGGCTTATAATAGGTGGGGATTTCAATGCGAAAACAGGAGTTACAGGAGGAAGGGCATGGAAAGAAGAGAGAAGAAAATCCAAAGATAATGTTCTGTATGGAGAGGGAAAGAAGTTGTTAAAGAGCTTAGAGAAGTTATGGTGGTTTAGCTTTAACGGAAATATGGAGGGAGATGGAGAAGGAGAATATACGCGCTTAGGAGGAGAAAGGGGAACGGTAAATAATTATGTGATAGTAGATGATGAGGTAAGGGGGAAAGTCCAGAAACTAAAAGTAGGATGTTATATTAATTCGGATCACTTTCCCTTAATAGTAACATTAGAGGAAGAAACAAGTAATAGCAATATGGTAAAATATTGTAAAATTTGGTAGCAATATGGTACTGGTAAAAATAGCAGGAAACGGGGATTATTTAAGGCAATGACAAGAACAGTTTAAATCAAATGTCAGAAATATCAAAATGGGAGAGGGAAATGTGGACGAGGAGATAGAAAAAATGATAGGAGAAATAAAAAGAGGATTAGAGTGCACAATCAAAAATGAAGTTAGTAAGATTGGGAATAGAATTGGATGGAATGAGGACTCCAAAGAGAAAAAAGGAGGTCAGAAACGAATTGAGAAAATAAAGAAAAAAAAAGTAACGGAGAAGAATATAAGAGAAAAAAAGAAGGAGTATACTGAGTTTTGTAATAAAAAGAAAGAGGAAGATAATAAATGGTTTAAGGAAAAGACGGAGAAGGCTAGGAAGAAAGATTTGGTTTGGAAGGTAGTAAATGGAGAGAGAAAATGTGCAAACCAGGATATCAAAATGGTAGAATGGAAAAAATATGTTAAGCATATGCTAGGAGGAGTGGAGAGAAAAGTTAGGAAAGGAGGAAAATATGGTAGAGAAAGAGATGAGGAAGAGGACATAACAAGGGAAGAAATAGTCAAGGTTTTAGAAATAATACAAGATGGAAAGGCATCTAGTATAGATGAGATTCCAAATTAAGTTTGGAAATGTGGAGAGGCGGAACTAATGTGTAAATGATAAAGATAATGTGTAATAGAGTATGGGGAAGAGAGGAGTGACCAGAGTTATGAGAAGAAGAAGTAGTGATGCCAATTGTGAAGAAAGGCAATCGAGATGAGGTTCAAGATTATAGGGGTGTGACGCTGATGCAAACTTTGTATAAAGTATTTGTAACTGTTTTGTCGGATAGATGGAAGAAAGTAGTTGTAGAAAAAGGTAGATCCACCGAATCAGGCAGTGTTTAGAAAAGGAATGGGTTTGATGGACAACATATATGCTCTGAACTATCTAGTAAATAAGAAGATTGAAAGGGAAAAAGGGGCAATAATATCGATGTTCGTGTACTTAAAAGTATGCGTTTAACTCATTAGACCGAGGCAAAATTGAAAGTTATGGTGAAAGGAGAGAGTTCTTTAATGCTAGATATATAAAAGATGGAACTGGAGTAAACTATGGAGATTTGGAAAAAAGGAGAGAGAAAGACAATTAATGGAAATATGGAGGATGAATGAGGAATCAAAATATAATAAATGGTATAAGATGATAAAAAAGATAGAACTACCAAAGTGTTTGAAACAGGAATAGGGCGAGAGAAAGTGAACCAGAATAGCAAGATTTAGATTGGGAAACGAGGTAAGGGAGGGGATGTTTTGAGAAAAGAAAGAGATCATAAATAAGAGAATGTGAATTGGAGGAAGAAACATGGGAGCATGTATGGGAACGATGTAAGAAAGGAATGCAAGATAAAGGAAGTTGGCAAGAGAATGTGGTAAAGATTCTAGAGGAGGGTGGATTAGTGGGAGAATGGAATAAAAATTGGAGAGTGCTACAGGAGTGAGTGAGAAAGAATGAAAGAATGCTTGGTAAAAAACTGGCAAAATGGAGGTACAAGAGAAGTGAAAGAAAACGTAAACGGAAGGTGCTTAGATTAGAAGCTTAAAGATTTGTAAGTAATGGTCATGTAATAGCATAAGTAGACTAATAGCGAATTCGGTTACCCTCCACAGGCGTACTCCAAGAGCACTCCGTTCGCTCCATCTTACTTCTTCTTACTTTTTCCTTCTTACTCCGACCTGCTTCGGTGGAAGTGGGATTGCTCTTGGAGGGCACCAGTGCATGATAACCGAATTCGCTTTAGATGAAGTTATGTTCTCTCTCTCTCTCTCGCTTGCACTATCGCTTTCGATCGATCGCTCACTCTATCGCTAACACATCCTAAATTGCGCTATCGCAGGAAATAAAAATAAGGATCTAGATATAAGATTTTATGCAAATATTTGTAAATAACTAAATATTAAGGATAAGATTTTATAAAAAATATGTAGGCGGAAAGACTGTAAGGAATGGAAGTCATGTAAACCCTTAGGGGACACGTTATGAATAAAGAAGGCACAAATCTAAAAATTTCAAATTGATTCTTTCATTTAAAAAAACGTCGAAAAAAATAGAATGATTAAATTTTTAGTTACTAAAATTAATTTTCAATAAAAAATCTAAATTTCTACCAAAGAAATAAAATCCACGCCAAAAAATATTACTATTTTACCAAAATAGAATAATTTGTAAAAAGTACCCGAATGTTCAACCAAATATTTTAATTTTTAATTATATTTCAAACGGATAGATGGATTTTCAACCAAAAAGGTTAATCTCTTCACAAAAAAAAAACAAATTTTGAGAAAAAAGATGAATTTTTAACTAATAAAGATATGTCAGAATAGTATGCGTGAGTGTGTCATGCTGTGCGTGTGCCTGTGTGTGACTCGTCGCGCGCAGCGCTGGCGGCGACCGGCGCGCTCCGGTATTCCGAGCTGTACTCTCGAGGTGTTCGCACGCCTCTCGACGGTCTCTTAAATAAAGGTTCTTTGTTGCATATAAAACTACGCTTATTCACCTGCTCTCCCATTATACCTTCAGGTAATGGGCAGCCAGCACGCAACCACGGCGCGAGTGTGAATAATAGTGAAAATCAGGTGAGAAAGTGAAACCGAGTGTGCGCGTTGCGTGAGGTTAGGAAGGCGCACGAACAAAGGCGAGTGCTGCTGGCACGTGCGAGGCGCGTGTGCCGGTACAAAAGGAAAAGCGCGGTGTGTTTGCGATTGCACACAAAGAAAAGGCAAAAGGGCTGCAGTGCCTCGTGCACGAACGAGGAGGACAAAACCCGGGAGGTTGACGGTGAGTACATAAAATCATACAAGTGTTCGCGTCGAGAAAAGTTACTTTTCCCGGGAGTGACGTGAAAATTCGGACGATTCAAATTCTAGTTTTCGGGAGTGTCGTTAAAGTTCGTGCGAATAGAAAAATTGGTTTTCGCCGAAAATACCGGTGAAAAATCCCAAAGTCGAAAATTACGCCGAATGACGCAATCGACAAAAGGCGGGAATGCGACAGGCGCCAACCTGTTGATTCGGGGAATCGCGACGGCGCGATCAACGAAGAAGACAACATGGCGGAAAAACGGGCGCGTCCTAGGGAGAGGAACGGCAAAATGGCGCATTGCCAGTTGCTATGCGAGGAGATCGCGGAGAGCGGAGAAGACGGGCGCGCGCGCATGCTCGCAGCGCGCCGCTGTCGTCGCGCGCGTTCTCGGAGAGGTGGAAACGCGGAGCGTTCCGCAAAAGCGGCGCGCGTGTACGCGGAGGAACGGAAGCTCGGAGAATTCCGCAGCTGACGCGCGATCACGGAACGTAACCTCGCGTGAAAAGGCTAGATTGTCTGCGCAAGCAGAAAAATGAGGTGGATTCGGCGCGAAGATGCTGGGAAAATAAAAGCGGAATAAAGTTGTAACTTTTTAAGGAAATTATTGAACAGTTTAAAGAAAAACCCTAATTATTTTAGAAAATCAAAAGTTAATTAAAAATGATAATATTGAAAAATATTGCATTTCCAATTTTGAATTTTAATAAAGTGATTAAAAAGGATCAAATATTTAATAAAATCTCATATGTTAAAAATACATAAAAAAAAGGAAAGTAAAATAAAAAGGCTAATTATATATCATTACGTTAATTAGCAAAAACACTTGAGGGCATCAAGGAGAAGCTGTGGGCGCGGTACAAACTGCAAGGTTTACATCCGACAGAGGGCATCTACCTGATGCGATGCGCGACACCTCGTGGTTTTTGCTTGGCATTCTCCAATAAGGAAATTGTGAAATTAGGTAAGATGCACATCTATGAATATATAAGGGTAGAAAATGAAAAATCTCATTTTCAAAAAGGAAGGTTAAAGGTGAAAAATGAAAAACTCATTTTTCAAAAGAGAACAGTGCACTGGCATCCAATACCTCACGATTACGGATGTTTATAGAAAGGGTGCTTTTGCATTACGCAAGCTGAAGGGCTCAGTTGTGAGGGTCAATATCATTTCGCTACAGGTCATCCATGTAGTGAAATGATATTCGACTAGGGCATTAGCAAAAGTCTTTGATGTCATTGGATAAGCTCGATGCAATGCTCGTTATAAATGCCGACTTGTCATCAAGCTTGAAATTTAGTAGCACCAAAACCTCCAACAAAATATTCAAGATGTTGCATTAACAATTGATTATTTTCAGATGAGGACGTATTAGATTTGGCTAAGGTTGGATGGCTGTTCAAGCGAGTCTTGGGCAACAAACAGCTGCTTTTGAGGCCCAAGAGTCGACCAGCTAAGCAGCCACCCCCACCATTGTCGCAAGAGGCGACGATGATGAAGGTCTTGGCGTCGAACAAGGAAACTAAAGACGAGTTAAAGGCGGTTCAGCAAAGGGTCGACACGACGAACGAGTTGCTCAGCAAGATGCTGGGCTTTATGGAAAAGGCACAGACGCCGAGCCTTTCCACTGACGCGAGTGACGCTTCTCACGTTGTCCCCGTTCAGGTCCATGAACTCCCCAAAGGTCCCAAGGTTACGAGTATTGCACAGCCACCT
>NC_046657.1:97228770-97231832 GCF_010883055.1 Belonocnema kinseyi | reverse complement strand
CAAAGCTAATACAACCAGTTTTTCTTTAATTAACACAAATAAACACGGATCGTTTTCGTTAGTAGTAAAGCCAAGTTCTTTCATCGTATCAAAGAATGTCTCCTTTTCGGACTGGTTTTTAAACCATACAGAGATTTTTCTAATCTGCAAACTTTTGTCTTTTTGTCAGATTCCGTGAACGGAAGACCGTCTGGAATTTCGATATAAATTTCCTCAAGTACTTTACTATTCAAGAAGGCAGTTTTGACATGAAGTTGAAAGATTGTCAAGTTATGTTTATTCGCGAAGGCTAGCACCGTTCGTACTAGAGAAATTCGCGTAACGAGAGCGTATGTTTCATGTAAATCATAAAAGTTTTTGTCTTGAAATCCTCGAGTAACTAAACGCGCCTTTTTAATTCTATTTCCTTCAGAATTTACCTTTTCTTTGAAAATCCAACGCGTGGTTAATATGTTTGGTTTACGACCTTGAGAATCTAATTTCGGTGTATCAACTACCTGGAAAACTTGATTAATTGTCATTGCATCCAACTCATTTTTAACGGCTTAGAGCCATTCTGCCTTATCGTGCCTATCCAGAATTTCTTTGTAATTTTTAGGATCGCCATTTATATCGGTTAACAACGCATGATATTCTGAACTGACTCGATCATTCTTTACTCCAGAAAGAGACGAATACAGTAATATTGGCTCAGCAACTTTTTTACGCGGCCTACCTCTTTTCCTTTTGTTCGAGAGCTTAATCTCTCCCTCTGAATCTGAATTTTCAATTAGTTTGTTTTCTCTCTCCTTTCGTGAGCTTACCGATTTTATTTCAATTGTATTATCATGTTTTTCCGGGTCATTACGACTTATTTGCAATTCCACGAATTTTTCAGAGTAAACGTCATCGTAAACATACCTCTCTATGAATTTAACATGCCTTGTTTCAATTAACTTTTTAGTTTCTGGGTGGTACAATATATATCCGGTCGGGTGATATCCTACTAGAAAAGTCCTGATCGATACCTCACCGAATTTTGTTTCGTTTTTGACTTTTGTGTACGCGATGCATCCAACCCTTTTCAACTGATTTACTTCGCACCTATAATTGGGAGCCAATAATTTTATAGGAGATTGCATGTTTAATGTTTTGTGGGGACTCAAATTATAAACATGTGTAGCTGTTCCTAACGCGACGTCCCACATGGTGGGTGGCAAACCCGAATCTAACATAAAAGCTCTTAGCTTTTTCTGTATTGTTTGGTTAAATCGCTTGACGACTCCATTGTGCTCTGGAGTCGATGGACAAACCGTCTTCAGTTGAGCACCGAACTCGTTTAAGACGTCTATAGTTTTTTGACTTGTAAATTCCGTACCTTTATCGCATTCCATGTAACTAATTTTGAGATCCTTTCCTACTAGGTTTCTTATGGATATAATGTATTATCTTAAACATTTGGGAACATCGGTTTTGTGCTTAAGCGGATAAGTGCCTGCGTATCGGGAAAAACTGTCGATAAAACTTACTATGAATCGGTATTTGCTGGGATAAGTCACCGCACTTATATATCCCATCACGTCTGCGTGTATTTTCAGTAACGGAGCTACCTCCCTACGTCTAGTTTTAAGAAACGGTAATTTATGCATTTTTGCTCGAAAACAGATATCACATTCTTTTATCCCTTCATCGAAATCAGACATATCAAATTTTTCTATTTCAGGATAAAGTTTCTTGAATTTAACCAAGTATTGTGGTGAAATATGCCCGAGCCTAGCATGTCATAACAAAATTGTATTTAATTTTTCCTTTTTAATAGATTTCAATTGAATACCACAGTTGACTTTCCCGGTAGTTAAATTGTCACCTTCTCAATTTTCCTATTGTTAATAGTTTTTAGTAATTTGTTTTCAACAACTGGTTGATCTTTTTCCTTAGCCTTTTTATCAGTGTTAGGGGCTGATTGAGGTATTTCGCCTCTCCTCGTGGCCAAATTAACAAAAATTCCTTTGCTATTATTAGTGTTCATATTAGAATTCCCTTTATTTATTACTATTTCTATTTCCCAAAACGGTTTATTGTAAAAGCCTGAAATTACTGTTTTATGATTTTTCGGATCATATATATTTATCCTTTCGTTATCCAAAAATATTTGAAGTCCTTGATCTACAAATTTCCGAAGAGAAAGTAAATTTTTGGCTAAGTTTTTAGAGTAAATAACGTTTTCAATTTTGACTTTCTTTCCGTCGGTTAATTGTAAATCAATGTTTCCTTTACCTTGATAATTTAAGTTTGCCTTGGAATTTTTATTCGCGCAATTTATTTGACCTTTTTCCTGGTAGTTTAAATTTTTAAAAATCAGTCATGTATTCGAAATATGTTCCGTCGCGCCTGAGTCAGCAATGAATTTATCTATAGTTTCATTTTCACTGTCAGATTCAGAGCTCGACTGTGAGCTTTCCCTTTCATTATCGTCGGCTAAATGGGCCCTTACCTTACCTTTACCTTTATGGATATTGTTATGTTTTTTAGTAAACTTATTAACTTTGTTTGATTGAGAGTGACCCTTGTCACCCTCGTTCCTGAAGCCGAAAGGCCGTTTGTCTATTCTTGGCTTTTTCGAAGTCCTCGACTCCGAATCATGACGCCTTTTGAGTGCGGTTTTCGGAGGCTTGTAGCCGAGTGGTTCTTTGCACTCGACCTTCCTGTGACCGCGACGCTTGCACCGGAAGCAAAAGTTCTCGCCGAAAGGACAGGAGCTTCGGTCGTGATCATTGTCACCGCAATAGTAACAATGATCCTCCTCGTTTGATTTGTCTTGGTTATTAAAACCTTTTGACATGGTGTTAAACGCACCAGTTTGCTCTTTCACCGGAACTCTGGGGCCGATCTGTAACACGAGTTTTTTTAGTTGATTGTAGTCACAGTGGGTGTTAGTTGAGTTTTGACTAACACTGTCAGCTATTGTAACTGCCGGGAGAACCTTCATCACGGATTGGTAAAAAAGCTTTCGCTTGTCATCGTCCGGATATTTACCAGTTTCACAGTGATTTTCATAAGTTCGAACGGTTTTCTCGAAGCGC
>NC_046657.1:97225360-97228670 GCF_010883055.1 Belonocnema kinseyi | reverse complement strand
GCTGTAGGTCTTAGACATTTGACAGAAATAAGGTATCACTTCGTAAAAGAGTGCGCAGTTCGAGGACGCGTGATTGTTAATTGGGTACCCTCGAAAGAACAAATGGCTGATATTTTTACCAAACCACTATCCTTTTCATTGCATGAAAGCTTGGTAAAGATAATATTCAACATTTAATGGTTCATATTTACAGATTCACAAGTACAAGGGCGCGCTAAATACTACGATCCTATCTGGGATAAAACAAGGTATCACGACGATGTGTCTGAACAACAAAGGGTACCCCATGAAACTTTCTCGGACGATGAATATGTCTATGAGGTCAGAGAAGGAATTACCTATGCTACTGATAAACAGGGTAATTACGTTTTACTTTAGTTTAAGTTTTACTTCATTTTGTACTTTTATTTTTTTTTATTCCAAAGGTTACCAAACAGAGACTCTTTCATTTCGACCAAAAATAAGGTTTACTTATTCTTAAGAATCTAAAATAGCTTTAAGAAAAACTCTGTAACTATGTAAACTATGTAAATTTATGTAAATTAATGCTCTTAAATGTAACTAAACCAATGTATTAGCATGACAGGAGGGAGTATCAGAATAGTATGCGTGAGTGTGTCATGCTGTGCGTGTGCCTGTGTGTAGTCGTCGCGCGCGGCGCTGGCGGCGGCCGGCGCGCTCCGGTATTCCGAGCTGTACTCTCGAGGTTTTCGCACGTCTCTCGACGGTCTCTTAAATAAAGGTTCTTTGTTGCACATAAAACTACGCTTATTCACCTGCTCTGTTCCCATTATACCTTCAAGATAAATTTAAATGATAAAAAATAGCTTCATTTTCAGTTAAGGAAAAAGTTTTTAAGCAAATTAAATCAATTTTCAGTAAAATAATCAAATTTTTAACCAAAGAAATTAATTTTCTATGAAAAAGATTACATGCTTATAAGCAGAATATTTCAGATTTGTTTATACTAATTTGTAGATGGAACGAGTATATAAGTAAATATGATTAAAAATAAAAATATTTTTTTTTGGAAAAGCGACAAGGGAAACAAAACATGAAAAGACAAAAGTTATTTAAACAAAAATGATCTACAAATTAGTTAGAAAATCTTGTTGTAAATATATTTTAAAAATAAAAAAATTAACATTTCGATTTAATAAATAGGAAATTCTCTTGTTTTTGCGGAAATTTTTTTTTCTCACCTTGTACGTATCTTAATAGTTTATTAAACTTATTCTGCCTACCAAAAAATATTTTTAACAGTTAAAATGTTTCCTTACTAGAAATAATTAGTGTTGGCAAATAGAAAATTTGTATATTTTTTACAGAAAGAAATACTTTTTCTTCTAATATATATCAAGATAGAATCATCGAAATTATTTTCTTAAAAAATATATGGTGAACTCTTAAGGTTCATCTTTGTTATAGATCATTTAAGTTGGAAAATAGAAAATCTTCATATTATTCTCCAAAGAAAAATTCTTTCTCATCTTATATGTATCCTAATAGCTCGTCCAACTTATTTTGCTGCAAAATATTGTTTAAACTAAAAAAAATTATACAAAACTTAAGTTAACAAACATAACTTACTAGAATTCAGATTTTTCTGGATTCTTTTAACTCTGAAAGGCTGTTTCTAAAAAGATAATATGGAAATTGAGTTCTGAGAAAAGGAGATCACAATTTTTCTATTTGTTCACCTTCATTATTTATAAAGAAAGATAAAGAAAGGAAATATATTTTTTTAAATTCACTTTTTTACATTTATTTTTAAAAAATAATAAACTAAAAACTGTAAAAAATCATATTGTTCCTTACGTCTGTTAGGAATCTATTGCTTTTTAGATTTTAAAAACATCTCTAAGACGGTTAAACATGTAATGACTCAAATTCATGTCCGCTCATCGAAAAAATAAATAAAAGTATGTAGACATGATTTTTTTTATTTAAAGCTGTCAGATACAATAATTTATTTAACTCTGAGGAGTACATACACTGATGTTAAAATCGGTTCCACCACACCGCCTCCTGTACGTGGAGGTGGGGGAAAGTTCGACATCTTAAATGGGAACCCCTATTTTTTATTGCATATTCGGATTCTTTGGATAAAAATGCGTATGATTTGTCTAAAACATTTTTCTCATTTCGCGATAGAAGGCGCTGTAATCGACGAAATGCAATTTTTCTTCATTTTACTGTTACTGAGAATGCATGCTTATGATTCTGCAATATTCGAAATTAGTGTTAAAAGAAACTACTTTAGCGTAACCCAGGAAAAATGACGTGGATGTTGCAGCTTTCTGTTCCCTTCGAGGTGCTTGACTAACGTGAGTCCTCTTTCCTCTCACGATTCGAGGTGCTTGATTAACATGAGTCCCCTCGCCTCTCAGGATTCCAGGTTTTCAGGGAATCATTTTTTAATGAAAGCAAGTGCTCAAAATGATGACCTTCGGCTCCAATGGACTTGTTAATCCGTAATTCAAATGAATTTACACAACGGAGAAATGTATCTTCTTGAATTTCAGCACATGCACTTGTAATTCGGTCAATCATATTCTCATGTTGTTGGTTTTTCTTTGTACACTTTGTCTTTCGGATAGTCCCACAAAAAGAAATCTGGTGATGTAAGATCTGACGATCTTGCAGGCCAATTTATCGGACCGCATCTAACAATCCAGCGACCATTAAAATCACAATCAAGAACCTCTCGTGCTACCGCTGAATAGTGAGTCGGACAACCATAACATTGAAACCACATATTCTGCCGTTTTTCGTAGCTCAAGTCTTCAAGCAATATTGGTAGTTCATTTGATAAAATGTCTTGATATTTTAGACCATTTCAGCAGCCTTAGATAATGTCGGGACCGATCAGTTTGTTGCCAATTATTCCACACCATACGTTGACGGTCAATGGACGCTGGTGTTCGACTTCACGAAGCCACTGCGGATTTTCAATACTCCAGAACAGTGATCCCAGATCTGAAACGAGATGTGGTCCAATACTATGACAGGGCTATGTCCGTGTGAATATAGTGGGAGACGCTGTAAATGACTGAGTTGCGCGCGCAACCCATTTCTCCTCTTCTGAATGTGAAAACTCGTAGGTGCACGATTACCAGTCGGAGCACTTCGTCGATTCTATTTATATATCTATCTGCTAACAGCTAACTGCTTTGAAATAAATTCAGAATATTGGGATTTTAATATTTCCAGATTTCGATGCTGACGATTCTCATGATTTGAATAGATCGCGCGCCTCTTGATATGCGTATATTTTGCGGTTATGTAATTTCATGTATAAAATATAAAT
>NC_046657.1:97222836-97225260 GCF_010883055.1 Belonocnema kinseyi | reverse complement strand
TTTATATTTTATACATGAAATAACATAACATCAAAATATACGCAAATCAAGAGGCGCGCGATCTATTCAAATCATGAGAATCGTCAGCATCGAAATTTGGAAATAATAAAATCCCAATATCCTGAATTTATTTCAAAGCAGTTAGCTGTTAGCAGATAGATATATAAATAGAATCGCCGAACTGCTCCGACCGGCAATCGTGCACCTTCGAGTTTTAAAATTCAGAAGAGGAATAATGGGTCGCGCGCGCAACTCAGTCATTTACAGCGTCTCCTACTATATTCACACGGACATAGCCCTGTGATAGTTTTGGGCCACATTTCGTTTCAGATCTGGGATCACTGCTCCAGAAGTGCATGTTATGTCGATTAACTATTCCATGGTTCGTAAAAGACGACTCGTCAGAGAATAATACATAAGGAAAAAAGTTGGGATTTTGTTGTATTTGTTCTCGTGCCCACTGACAAAAAGCTACCCGATTTTGGAAATAAACGCCATGAAGTTCTTGATGTAAAGAGACACGATACGGATGAAATTTATTACGTTTCAAAATTTTCCAAACACTGCTCTGAGACATTCCAGAATCACGAGCAATTTCTCGTGTACTAACGTGAGGATTATTGGCCACTGCAGCTAATACAGCAATTTTATTATTTTCTTCAGTGACTGTTGTTGTACGGGTCTTTTTCTTAGGTTGAACACTTCCATCGGTAGTAAATTTTGTAATAGTACGATCCAGCTATATGCATATACACATACACCAGAACTATTTTAATTTTTTCTCGTGCGGTTAGATATTCCATTGTAAAGTAGTATTAGGCATAATCTTTGATCTAACTAAATGAGTTTGGTCTTAAATGTATTTCTGCTAAACTACTGTACTTGAGGAAAGAAAAATGGAAACACTTTCGTAGTGTTTTGATAGCCTCCGCTGACCTCAATCTACAATAATTCCAGAACTAAAATTTAGGAATATTCAGGAAACACTGTTAATGTAAACGTATTACTGAATAATTACTTCTCAAGAACGGACATACGTTTTGGCATGCTTTTCAAAATAATAATTCCAAAGAGATCCGAAGCTCTATTACCCTTATTTTTAACCGACTATTTTTTTATGTACGAGTTTTTATTGCACTCGTTCAACGATTCTGTTGCGATTTGAAAAATACTGTTTTTCCGCGGTCAGTCATGTCACAATGAAAACGCTTTATTTTTCATTGTTAATGTATTGCTGAATCGTAAACGTGCATTCTCCGTAACAGTAAAATAATAAAAAGACAATAATTATTATTACTTACAAATATATTGCAGAAATAAAGTTTTGTTCCATGAATTTGATCCATTGTGGCTAGAAGTTCATTTTTTTTAAATGAAAATTTTACTATTATATTTTTGGTACGGAATTCGTCTCGTAAAAAACACTACTATTTGGTAGAAAATCCATGTAGAAATTGGTTAAACTTGAACACATTTGTCAAAAATGGATTTTTTTGTTGAAAATTAAACTATTTCTTTTATCGTTTCTTTTCCTTATAAATTAATTTTTGTAGCCCAAAAATTATTTACACAACTAACAGTTTGAAATTAAAGTATTTTATTAAAAAAATTGTTGTTTTTGGTTGAATTTAATTTTTTTCTATTTAAGTTAAAAATCATTCTTGTTTAAAATATCGTCTATTACATTTATCGTTTAGAATTAATTTTTTTACCTCCATTTAAAAAAAATCCGAAGTACTGCAACTTTTACCTACGTAGTTAAATTTTCAATTAAAAAATATCAGTTTCCAAACAAATAATTCAAATTTCAAGCAAAGAGATGAATTTTTATCAAAGAATTGGAATCTTCGACAAAAAAGTGGTTCAACAAAAAATTTCAAACAAAATAGTTTAATCCTCAAACAAGAAAGACTAATTTTTAATGAAACTGTTTCATTTTTATACAAAAAATATGAAACTTTTACTCGAACAGTTACATTTTTAAATCAAAAAGGCAAATTTAGAAAAAAATGTTCGTTTTCATCCAAAACATATTTCAGTTTGCCTTTTTAATATCAAAATATGAGTTTTGAACAAAAAGTAAATTTTCTACGAAACAGTTAAATTTTACACCTGAAAAGATTGAATAAGCGTTTGAATAAGATTGTTGAATTTTCGAACAAATAATAAAATTTATAGCTAAAAAGATAATCTTCAGAATGAAGCAAATACAGAATCTCTGACTTTTCCCTGACCAATAAAATTTCCTTAATGTTGGTTAAATGTCGTTGCTCGAGTGCATTTTTCACTCGCCAGTTTTCTTTGACACGTAAAGTTAAGTTCATATGAGGGTAGTTCAATAAGTCCTTAGAATGAAGTATAAAAACAATTTTTTTTGGGTAAATTTTTTTTTATTTTTCAACATAATCTCCTTGGAGCTCTATA
>NC_046657.1:97220589-97222736 GCF_010883055.1 Belonocnema kinseyi | reverse complement strand
AAAAAAGACACGCTTTCAGTCTTGCCTAAAATTAAAAAAAAGATAGTTCTTGCTTGAGTTAGAGTTTTATGAAAATTAGCATAAATGACATGTTTAAATATTTGGCTAATATTCATTGCAATTTTTTGAGAATGGTAGTATTATGTATGAGATGTCTTTATAGTTTGAACTAAAGAATTCTAAGGTGATTATGGCTTGCTTCCCCCATGCAAACTATCAGCCTATGTCATACATAATATTAATGCCTTTAATTTTAATACAAAACCAAATCTCTCAACCCCTGCCTCCCCCTGGAGCTGTTATGTTATTTTAGTACGACCCCCTAGTAAAAATCTGACCGCTGCGCGGGCACATGTTCATCCCTCGCTGCGCACGCGGCTGGCTTCGCAAGTTTGAGCGCACCTACTATAGCGCGTGCTTGTTGGATATCGCGCTTCGCGCTCGATTATCGTACATCCCCCAGATTTTTGCATAGAGCTTTTAAAATTACTGACCAAACCATCGACAGCTGAAATTTAGTGATTGTAAAAATTCTCTTTTGTTAAAGCCCTTTCAGCTTAAATGGACACATTCTCATCATGTGTCTCGTGAAAAAAAAAATGTTAAAAGCAAATGACCGGTTCTAATTTCAAAACAATTTTGTTATTAAACATTTTATGATTTTTATTGTACGTTACGTCTTTTCACCCAACAATTTAATTTATTTATTTTTAATGTAATTTTTCACGATTAAAACAAAAACTGCCCGTCTTATCAAAGAATTATTAGGAACAAATTTTTAGTTCTTTTTTGGGTAAAGAACTTTCATTTTTTTCGTAGTTTGTTCCGTTTGTCCAAAAAAGTTATTTTTTTATTTGTAATGCTCGCTTCTTTGGAAATTCGATCACTCCTTACAGTTTTCTTTTCGAAATATATCTTTAATTCAACTGATTTTAAATATAATGCTTTCAGCTGTGCTTAAGGGGGTGAGTCCCTCAAAACCGAAAAAAAAAACAGATTTTTTTCTTCGTTTAATCGATTTAAAAACTATCTGAAATAGTCCGTAAAAAATATTAGCTTCCAATTCGAAGTAGTTCGGAAGGTATTCCCGGTTGTGCACGGGCCCCGACATTCGGTGAGACACGCTGCTCACGTCGCATGTACACGTGCTTCTCCAGTCGGCCCAACGTTCGACTTTTAGTACTGATTTCTCGACGTCTAAAAATATGTATCCGTAAAATGAATATTGTTATATAAACCTGGAGTAACTAATTAGAATTTCATCGCTGTATATTGTGTAATTATAAAGTTTTATTTTATTGAAACTTTCAAGCATGTTTACTCAAAACCATATTTTCCCAAACGGCATGCACGACTTCTCAAAAACTATTCAATCTATTGACCTCATTCAAGTTTCATTTTGTAAAGTATTGAAAACTACTCTACATGAACCACAAATGTAAATGATTTTATTCATTTTTAATATTTTTATAAGCACAAATATTTTTTTCAATTTCATCATAAATCGTAGGTTTGGTTGGAATAGTGGAATTTTTCACTGATATTCGGTTTTTATTAGGTTTTTTTAGTTCATATAGAGTAAAAAGGTATCCAAATTAAGAAAATGACAATTATTTCTGTTTCCGTTATGAATTCCGGACGCTATCGTGCACGCCGACCTACTACTTCGGAGGCGAGACATTCCAATCCACCATGGTTTACTCCGCCAATTTGGAATATTGTGGTGTCATTTTTTTTAACTGTGTTCAAAAGTTGATCAATATATACCTGGAAGATTGACTGTCTATGCGGTTTTTTTATTTGAAAAAAATGCTCAAAAAGCTCATTTTTTCGGGCTCTTGAGCAGTAGTCGGCAAACTTTTTGCTCAGTTTTCAGGTATGGTCAGGCGGCAAATGCCTGACTCGCACTATGAACTGCTAAGGTTACCCCTCGCTTGCTTTTTCTCGCCTGGGATTATATCTTCGATGACTGGCGTACCTGCGATATTTAAGGATTCCCTGCAATAAAATTAAGCTGTTGTACTTTTGGTTCCATTTTAGAAATTTTCCATGGAGTTTATAACTCTAACATTCGAAAATTACAACAAATCTTTCATAAAATTGAAATTGCTTCAACTTTATTTGTATAATATTCGTCTTTTTAGTTA
>NC_046657.1:97210121-97220489 GCF_010883055.1 Belonocnema kinseyi | reverse complement strand
TATATACTATATTTTAGTATATTTCTTGGTTAAATCTAATTTACTTAGTTCAAAATTAATTTCTTCCGAGAAAAACGTAACTAGTTTGTAGAAAATTGGTTGTGTTTTGGTTGAAACTTAATCTTGTTGGATAAAAATTCAATTTTGTATTTAAAAATTAATTTGATTGCAAATTTAAATACTTTCAGTTTGAAATGTCGTTTTTTTCAAAAATTGATCTTTAAACATATAGTTAAACTATTTTATTGATGTTTGCGCTTTTTTTATTTGAAAATTCTATTATTTGGATACAAAATCGTGCATTAAAAAGTCTTGTTTCTTGTTAGAAGACTATTCTTCTTGGTGAAAACTTCTCAAAAATATTTATATTCAACTATTTCGTTAAAAATTAAACTAATTTCTTAAATTGAAAATCTACATTTTTATTAAAAATTCATATTTGAGAAGATTTCAAAAGATTACCAATATTTTATCGAAAAATCAGAAACTTTTAAGATATTTTTTTATATTTTTCATTAGAATTTTTCATTTTAAAAAAATAATTTTAAATGAATATGTAATAAGATTTCAAAGCAAATTTCTATTTATAAATAACTATTGAACAATGATTGGTATGTGGCAACTCAAAATAAAAAGGATTTAATTTCTAATTTGAAGAGTATTCATGAAAAAAATGTAATCTTTTAAGTTTTAATGCTTTTCAATAAAAATTTGCTTAAAATGATATAATTTATAAAAATTCCAGATTGGTTGTTTCATTGTTCAATTTAGAGCATTGAAACTTAGAGTCTGAATTTTTTTTAACATTCGATCTGTACAAATTATGAAACTTATAGTTTATTTATTTTGCAATTTACCGACATTTATTTTAAAATTCGAAAATTAAAAATGATTATTTTTAAAAATTAATTTTAAGAATATATTCAGTAAGATTTAAAAATATTTCCAAAATTTTCCGAAAATAATATGAAAGATTTTAACAGCTTATTTTGATTTTGCAGGATTTTTAAACAGTTTTATGGCAAACTCGAATGATATAAAAAGGATTTGTTAAGAAGAAAATGCAAATCACTTTTTGGTTGAAGATTCATCTGCTTTGAGTGAGGATTTGACTTTTTTTTATTAAAAATTGCTCTTTTGTATCCTATCCAGCAGCTTTTGATTTGAATTAACAATATTTTCTTGCCTAAAATATCAACTATTACATTTGTCGTTGAGAACTCATCTTTTTTAGTTGAAAATGAAGTAAGATTTCACCATACTTCATCGTCTAACGTTATTATTAAGTGGCATAGGGGGGGGGCGGGGGGGCAATGCCACAGATTCTAAAAGGAAGAATTTTTAGTTAAACAAATAAATTATCACAAAATAGCGTAAAATATAACAATTTATAGTTTTAGAAACAAATTAGATGAATAAATTAAGAATTTTAGAAATTCAAGTACAAGGAATTCGTTTCTTCCATTCAAATAGTTTGAGATTAAGTTTAATGTGTCAGTCAGTCACAAATGATAATAAAAGTGCTATTATTCATTCTCATTTTAATTTAGAAACCGAATTTTCTCTATGTATAACTGCCAAAAATTTGTATTTGTTTATAAAATGTTTGGTTACAAACACTATTTACAATAAGGTTTATTCTTAACGTTTTAATTATTTTCGTGATTAAACATAATTCTTATATTAATATGTGCATTGAATCAAACTAGTACTAGTTATACAATATTTTGAAATTCAAAGTAAAAAAGTCCATGAATTTTAAACTGAAAACGTTAAAAAATATTGAATAATATGTAAGATAGTAAGATTGGCCAACTTTTTAATTAGTAGCGTGTAAATTTTATAAATTTCAAATTCTGTGTTTGTAAAACTCAATTTCTTTAGAATCTTGATATGGTAAAATTATTTTATTTCAAATTAAAAGCATTAACAGTTCCATCAATTTAAATTCATAGAAAATGTTTCCACGAAAATTATTGCAGATTGATACATAAGAAACTGCAATAAAATCTCACTTTTAAAACGTTAAAAATGGTGAAATTTGCAAAGTTTTTAATTTCCAGTTTAAAGGTCTTTAAAACATAATAAATTTAAATTCTGAGCTTTCCAAATTAGAGTAATATAGAAATTCTATGAATGAGCATTGCGAATACAAAGGGATTATAAGTACAATGGATACTAATTTCAAAATCTCAGGTATACCCGCCTCTAATCAGTCTAACCCGACGCGAGATGTACTCGGTAGAGGCAAGTGAGGGGTAGCAATGGTGGGGGTACACTTAAGCAGGAAATAGTGCGAGTCGGGCTATGACCGGTCAGGCCACCCCCTACTTAATTTTTTCTACTACTTTTCGGTATATTCATGGACCTCAGTGTGATTAAGCTTACTCCAGGAGGGGTCTTTTGTCTACAGGCATGTCAAAGTAAGGAACTTTAAAAACTTTTAATTTTTCGGCTAGCGATTTCAAAATAGCATAATCAGCATATACAAAATTGGTCGATTCCAATGATATATTACTTGCCTAAAAAAGTTGAATTTTTAACGGAGTTTAATATCAAGAAAGTTCAACTTAATATTCAATTTAATACTAAATACTTCTCAAATTTTGAACTTTTATAGACAAATTACATGTCTTTGGAATCATAAAAATACGCAGATTCTAAATATATTACTTTCAAATCACTGATTGCAAAATTAAGAATTTTTTTATCTCAAATTTGTTCCCATTTTTCAACAAAGGACCCATGAAAAAAAGAATGGTCTGCCCAAGCTCGCAGGTACCTGACCAGAAAGTAGGTCGTTGGTCAGCCCGGTCAGGGTAGCCTGACTTGGTCAGGAGCATGCCGACCACTGCTCTAGAGCAAACTTTTTGCTAACTTTTCAGGTAAGGGCAGGTTTGACCTAAGAAATCTTGTTCGCCTACCGCGCTTTGTTCGTCAACGCTACATTTTTCTTGAGATGGGTTGGCTTTCATCGGCAGGGGTTCATTGTTAGGCGGGAAACTAAATGTGAATAAAAAGTTACAAATGAGTTTTGTTTTAAATACTTATATTAGCGATGCAGTAATCTTACAACAATGTCTTTTAGCGAAGTGCAACATTGATGAAAAAAAAAAAACAATTACCATTATAGTAGGAAAATTTGTTAACAAATTTTTTTAAAGTTGTCAAAAAACATTGCAGTCCCTTGAAAAATGCCCTGTAGTAAAAATATCAAATTATAAAAAACTTTGTAGTTGAATAATTATTTAAGCATCCTTTAAAAATTTTTCTTTTCCTTATCGAAAAAAAGTTTATTTTGAAAGGCTTCTTCGAATCCAGTGAGGGGTTGTATCGTTGCGCAGTGGAAGGGGAAGGTTACGCAGGTAGCCGTGGAGGAAAAGATGATCGCTCGCAGATACTGCCACGAGATTTTGACTTGACCCGCCGCGTTGTGGCAGCTAGGGCTGCCGCGCGGCTGAAGTTTACCGAACACTGCTCTAGAGGGATTTCCCCCTTAAATTGAAGTATACAAATCTTGTTCGATTAAAATTAAAATTTCTAAAAATATTTGACTTATTTTTTACAATGATAATTTAGAACCTTTAAAATTAAATAATTGTATACACAAACATGGAAAAGTAGACTAATTTAAACTTATAGCATTCATATTATGAATTGAATCATTTAAACCTGTGAGCTTTTTAAAAAAATGTTTAAATCTTTCTTCGATTATAAGAAGCAACTTTCTTGCTTCTGATAACCGTTTTATGGTAAAAAGAAGTAACAAGAAGCAAAATGATAAAATCTGTTTTTGTTTATTTTGTTTTTAATTTCGTATTAAAAGATAAAACTTTTTAACCTAAAAAACAGGACCGAATCGGGAACAAAATCCGTTGCTTTTTAGAGGAAATTAGGCGATACATATTTTTGCGATTTGTGAACAACAAAATTTCACGAAGTTATGCGTATTTGAATTTTTTCTTCGTTTTTCGAAAAACCCCAATTTTGTCTTCAAATTTATTTAACTTTTGAACTAATTGAAATATTTAAGATTTCTTCCACATTCCGGTAGAGTTTATAACCTTCTTTCGAAATCCACGAGAAAATTTTGAAAATGTTCAAAATTAGGAAAATGCTAGTGGGTTTTATGAAAATATTAAAAATCAATTTTCTCAAAATTCTATGAAAAAATATCTGAATTAGGTCAAAAGTTAAATAAGTTTAAGGAAAAAATTGGGATTTTTTTAAAAAACGAAGTAAAAAATTCAAATACGCATAAGTTCGTGACATTTTTTTTCACATATCGCAGAAATATGTATCGTCTAATTTCCTCTCAAAATAAAAACAGATTTTGTACCCAAAAGATTCTGCGACTTCAACTGGAGAACCTGCCTGATTTGAAACAAATTCGGTCACAGACTAAAATCAAAACTTTACTAAGGAAAATGATAAAAGTTTTTCCGTATATGATCAAAAAATAGAAAATGGAGACATCAAAAATTGCAAAAAGAAAGGTGTTTTTATGTTACGACGTTTTTCAAAGGGTTAACCGCAATTTCCAAGATATCTAGAGCGCTAATTATTAAAATTATTAATTTAAAAGGGTGCTTTTCTCAAGTTTGATTTATTTTTTAATAATTTAGTATCCCACAAATTAATCGTTCTGGTGAAAAAATAACACCTGATCTTCGTAAAAACTTCTGATTTCGTTCTGTCGCTCATGGATTGTGTTTTATAAACGAAAATGTTAAGCTCTGACTTTTTCACATTCATAAAATAATAATTAAATTTACTCTGGGTAATTTTTATAATATATTTTGAAAGGAATACACCGTAGAGGGGATTAAGCATAAAACAAATTTAACAAAACCATAGCGCAGATGAAAATTTTAATCGCTATTGCGCAACAATTATACGTCATTATATGCGTAATATTTTCGTTAATATGCATTATTACTCGTTATTAATCATTATTGTGTATTATTGCGCCTAAGTATGCATGATTACGCATTATTACCCGATTATTACGCAAAAAGTGTACGGAGTAATGCGCGAGTGAATACTCCCTTGACCAGGCTATTTGCGATGAATTTTAGTAAAAAAATATGCTCTCTGCGAGGGCACGTCTAGGGCACGTCTACTATCGGCGAGAAAACTATAGGCATCTGCCTTTGAAGCTTGACAACTCGGTCAAAAAAAAATGCCAGCGCAACAAAAAAATTGTCATTTAAAAGCTGAAAGTGTTCTAGGTTAATGAGCTTGAACACGTTTATGTAAACAAAATTTTGTGCTTAGCAGACTAAAAAATGTTTTTAAAAAGTAAAGATTTTTGAGTACATTTAAGAACAGTCAAGCTTAGAGCATTATTTCTTATACAAGGGGCGATGGAAAAAATTTGAAAAAATTCATGAGTATGAGGAAAACTGTTGTGAACCAGTTGCAGTTGAGAAATTTAAAACATAATAAAAATTGTTGCTTGAAAGTACAAAAATGTGCAACTATATTATCTTCAGTTCTAATACATATATTAAAGCGATTCAAACTGCAAACTGTAATGGATAGACTCTGTATTTATTTTCAATCGCCCAGAAGGACGTGTTAGTCTTATTTTTTGTGAAAATCGCGATATTTTTCGACATTTTTTGTTTGGAAAACAAGTGGCAGAAAGCAGAGGGGGCCCTTTTTTTGTTTTACTGCCGAACGCTGGTGCCATTCTTCGACCCCTGGTTCTGAATGCTTGTATGGCACCTGGACACGGACCGAAGAGAGGGACCAGCGGTTGGCAGTAAAAAAAACGCCCCCCCCCCCCCCTGCTTTCTGTCACTTGTTTTCCAACAAAAGAAATCTGTAAAAATATCGCGATTTTCACAAAAAATAAGACTAACACATGCTTACGGGTGATTAAAAATAAATACAGAGCCTATCCATTACAGTTTGCAGTTTGAATCGCTTGAATATCTGTATTAGAACTGAAGATAGTATAGTTGTACATTTTTGCACTTTTAAGCAACAATTTTTTTTTTTTTTAATTTCTCTACTACAACTGGTTCACAACAGTTTTCCTCATACTCATGAATTTTTTCAAATTTTTCCCATCGCCCCTTGTATAAGAAATAATGCTCTAAACTTGACTGTTCTTAAATGTACCCAAAAATCCTTACTTTTTTTACGTTTTTCAGTCTGCTAAGCACAAATTTTTTTTTGCATAAACCTTTTCAAGCTAATTAACGTAGAACACTTTCAGCTTTTAAATGACTATTTTTTGTTGCGCTAGCAGTTTTTTTTTGACTGACTTGTTAAGCTTCAAAGGCAGATGCCTATAGTTTTCTCGCCGATAGTAGGACGCGCGGGTACGCTCTCGCGCTTTGCGCTCGTTTTTGTACGTTTAATTCATATACTTTAAATACATTTTTTAAAATATCAGAAACATTTTAACTCAAATCGAAAAATTCTGAGGAATTACAGCCATAAATTAGAACTGCATTTATTCCCTTTGTTTTTAAAGAAGGTTATCGAAGCACCTTCGGCTTTAACAATTACATTCATGAGGATAGTTTTAAAATACATATATTTAATACCTAGTAGAAATTTCGATTGATACTTCTTAACCTATCCAAATTTTCTTTTCGTTTTTTTGAAAATGTTGAAAAGCATGTCACTTTTTTAATTTTTATCGAAATAAAAAATGTCATTAGGATAATTTGCAAGTATTTTTGCCATGTACCTGAAAATTTTATAGAAAATTTACCACTAACTATAAAATCATTTTTCACATCAACCCCTTATCAATGAAGAAAATACGTGATTTTACTTTTGTAAGGTTTATTTTCTAGAAAAAATACAGTGAAACGAAAAGCCATGCTCATTTTGGTTTTCAATGACGAGTAATTTGATACCTGTAACATATTTTAATATTTTTCCCTCAGGTCCCTAGGGAGGTTCAAAAAATATTTCAAATTTTAAAAATGCTCTAAAGTTTTAATTTTGGTTGGAAATATCCCCTTAACGAACTTAACCTTCGTTTTGGGAACATTAAGAAGTGTATAAAAGGCTGACTCGATTGGACAAATCCTTCAAAAGTGAGTATTGTTACAACATTCAGGTAACCATACATACAGACACCGACAAAATTTTGTGATTTCCAACCGTAAAGATCCGTTAAAAACCAGAGATCGAAAATTTGGACGATTACATTACACTCTCATGAATGATAATGTAAAAATATCGAAAAACAAGATCTGGGAAGTATAACGCGAGCGATGTAGTGCATTACCTTGACTCGAATCGAGTCAAACCAACCTTTAAGTTTACATTTTCTCCTTATTTCAAAAATAATTCAGTAATATTGACCCGCATAATAATCAATATTTATTTTATTAATTGATAAACTGTGAAATATTTTATTTCATTCAAAATTTGGAAAAAATATTGGACATAGTTTCGGTTAGCTTTTTCAATAGTCAGACAGGCGTTTTTTACCGATTCAGATGAGTGTTAAATAGTCTTGAAAATATTATAATATTCTTTTGTATTACGAAAAAAGTAGAAGTCTTCAAGGAGAACATAAATACTGTAAAATAGATTCAAAAATATTGTAGAAAGTTAGTATAGGGAATTACGCTTCAGCAGAATTCTACGTTGTGGAAAAGGCTGATTATTTGTAATTGTGAAATAATGATATAATAAACTCATTAACTTTACTTATTAGTATCTGTAATCTTTCCTTTTTAATATATTAATTATTATATTTGATAATAATAGTATTCTCTTCCTCATTGAAGATTCTTTGATTTGTATGATTGATTCGAACTATTATTTAATAATTTCGAGCAACAACAAATTAGTTTCGATAACATTGGAAATATTTTCGATCATTTTTGACACTATTTTAATTATTTGTTTCATACATAAATTTAATTAAAGTCATATTTCGGAATGTCATGAGTTTGTGTTGATCTGGATTAAAAAGTTTATAATTAATATTGCTAGAAATAGTTTAAAGCAGTTAAAATTTGCTTTAAAATTACATTTAACTATCGATATAAGCACCCTCAGTGTATGCTATTCCTAGAATTTAAGTCCTCGAAATTTTGGTGATGCGAGGACTGCGAGGACTGCGATCGAGGGAGCGAAGATGGCTAGTGAAGCATGACAAAAAGCATGAGGGCAGTACTCTCAGCGCGTTAGTTGCGTCAGCCTGTTAGCATTCATCCAAATCCAACAAAAATGGTTCATGCAACTCTCACGGTTTACGTTTAGATTCCTCCGATTTATTTGAATGCCACAGAAAACCATACCCGAAACCGTTCTTAACGTTGCGATCGTGTTTTGAACTAGTTTCAAACATTTTCGAACATGATAAAAAAGAGATATTTCGGGTTCCAATCGTGTACAAAACTAAGAATGTTTGCCGACGTTTCGTGAACATTGCAGCTCACTTTTTGAGGACTAACGTTCATCCGGGTTAGCCCTGAAAAAGTAAGCTGCAATGTGCACGAAACGTCGCCAAAAATTCGTAGTTTTTTACACTAAGGGAACCCGAAATATCTCTTTTTCATTATCATGAATAATCGCGAAAGCGAGTAGTTGATGGTGGAAGCTTATAAAAGAATGGTAATCGGTCTAAGTAAACATGTAGCGAAAACGAAACTTACGTGATTGTGTGGGATGCCATCTCGTGACCAGCAGCGTAAAGATTTTGCACCTGACCATAATCAGTCCCTCCGGCCCCTTGTGTAACGTAGAATGTAGCCACAATCGGACAACCGTTTGGATTTTTTCGGCCTCGTTCGAAGAAATCGGCGTAGATTCGCTTGTTATGATCGTTCACAGCGTCATCAAAAGTTATAAGTACAATCTGTGGCGTATCTTTCAACGGAATACCACCTACAGTAAAAGAAACAATCTTTTTAAAATAATTTCTAATTTTTATTTCAACAAAGAATTTGGCAAAACGTTGCACATAATCAAATAGAATCCTAGTTCATTTACGGCCTGTTTATTGAAGACGAATCTCAAAAACCAGAATTCCTAACTCTTCATTTCGGAATTTTGTTAGCGAAAAAAGTCGCGATTTGGGTTGACAAAAATGATATAATCTAACCATGTAATTTTATCTAACCATCTAACCTCATTTGTGTGAAAAACTAGGCGAAAAATAATTTTAAAATGTAAAGAGAATTATATTTTACGTACAAAATAATTGATTACTGGACAATAAAATGCTCTTTTATGAAATTAAATGTTAAAAATGGATAACTTGATCAAACGGATAGAAAAAATTATCCTTAGTAAATTTTCAGAAAATTCAGTATAAAACAAAATTTATGTTAAATTAGTCTTGGACTTTTTTCAAATACAGTGAACCATAGAGACCCCCTGATACAGTTATTCCGAGAATTAACGTCGCCCTGCAAGTAGGAGTGCACGGAAAAAATCTATCCGTAAAAAAGTCACGAACTTGTAGCTAGGACTCTGTTACGGGATAAAAAAATCAAACATTAAATCTTTAATTCTATGAAAAATGTATGAACAAATTTAGAACTTTTTTACGAACAGTTCGAATTTCCTACGAAATTCCTGAAAATTTTAAACTTGAATATAAAAAGGGAAAATTTTTATTTGTGCGATTTAATTTATACTTATAAATTCGCACAACTCTGAGGATTTGAAACCTCGAACTCGACAGTTTCTTAAGGGCATGTGATACTTAGATAATTGTCGATTTTACCAGTGTTAGATTCCCCCTGCTTTTTCCTAGGATAAGAAATATTTTTCCTTCAAAATCTGGGAAATGATAAAGAACATGCTAACGGACGTCCCCACACACTTTTTTGTGTGTTTTTTTATCAACAATTTTTTGATATTGCTAACAACGTGCGTGTATATTTCGAGGTTTTGTGTGTTACAAATCACCCGAGCGTTACTTCCAAACTACACAATATTTTTGGCCGAAAACTTTGGACTTACAAATAAACAAAGTAACTAATCTCCCGGAACTAACCTTGTTTGCAGGTAATCAAAAAAGTTTATTTCATAAATAATTTCCAGATTATCGGAAAGGCAGAGATGAAAAATAACGTAACCTCAAAATAATGCATATGCATAAAATTTTTCTTTAGCACAATAATTTTTTTTGTTATTATCACTCAAAAAAGAGTCTGGGGACGTCCGTTATGATATTTTATAGCATCTCCGAATTCAGTTTTAAAAAATTTTCATTTTTGTGGAAAAAAAGCCGGGGAAACTGTAAGTATCACATGCCCTTAAGGGCATGTGACACATCTAAATATCTATATTACCGACCACAGTTTTTCAGTTCACTGAATGTTTTTTTGAACCTAAGAACTTTTTTTGTAAATAAAATATCGAGCTGAAACTTTGGGA
>NC_046657.1:97170647-97210021 GCF_010883055.1 Belonocnema kinseyi | reverse complement strand
TTGAGAAATGCAAGAACCGAAAGAAAACTACGTTTAAGTACAAAGCTTAACAATAAAAGATGTAAAAAAATATATTTTAACAATCAATTCCAACGGCATCAGCCGGTGACGTTGTACACGAAAATACGAAACCTGGCGGCCACTAGACGAGGCTCTAGAGGGTTCGTATTTTCGTGTACAACCTTACCGGCTGATGCCGTTGGAATTGATTGTTAAAATATATTTTTTTACATATTTTATTGTTAAGCTTTGTACTTAAACGTAGTTTTCTTTCGGCTCTTGCATTTCTCAAAGTTTGAGACCGATATTTTATGTATAAAAAAAGTTCGAACGTTCAAAAAATGTTGAGGTTCAGAAAAAAGATGAAATAATTTTCAGTGAAGTTCTTACCAAAATGCAGTACCTAAACTTTATTGTATATGCACCATGAGTGCATATACACGCGCAGCCATCAAGGCTGAACAATGCAGGTATAATAAAAATTCTAGCCACTCATCCGACGAATTCAATACTATATATACGCGTGCACATACGTGCCGAGCGGGTGGATGAGAGTGTGTGCGGGCTACATAAAGACGAACCTACGTCCAAGTTCCCAGATTTGTCGGGCAAGCTCGTGAGCGCTTTGTGAAAATTTTCCCAATCATCCATAATATTTTTGTAATTATTTACGGAAAAAAAGTGATCAGCGGTTTTAAACTTGTCATATCGAGTTCGTCAATTCTTTCTCAGAATTCGTAGATTATTTACAAAATTTCATCAATGTCCAATGATTTTTTCTTATATCCGAGAACTAGCTACTAGTTCTTGACTTTTTTACGTAAAAATTTTTTCCGTGTGAGAGGAGCTGCGCGGGGTCACTGTACTTTTGGTTTGAGGCCATCCATATAGACCGTGGACACTTTAGGAGGGGAGGGCGGGTATGGCAAAATTCCACGCTTGTCCACAAGGGTTAGGGGGGGGGGGGTTAGAATCCACGTGGACACACATTTCCCTAAATCTGTGGAAAATATACTGAAATCAGACAAGGTATACTCTAGGTATACTCGAACTTTTATATTGTACTCGCGCACAATATAATTTTTATTTTTATTATATTTTTTTAACGACTTTTTCTTTGAAATTCAAATCATGTTTAAGCTCTCGTTCCTAAGATAATCTAAATTATTTCAGCCAATTCATCGCTCCTTTTGGACTTCCTATAGTCCGGGAGCTCGAGACAATTCTATGGACATCATTTTAGTACTCACTGAAACATCAGATTCTTTTGTATTCACAATCAACACTTCGAAATTCGTTGGCTAACAGTTGTTGAAGCATTTTGCAATAATTTATCGTTACACTGATCGAAAATTTGAGTGAAAAAACGTCATTTTAGTACTCTGGAAACCCACGGGGGATGGTTGTTTATATGCTGAAATCTAACAAGAAGTTTGACTGGCAGCTCCTGAGTGGTGCCAATGTTGACTGGAAGGCTGTCAAACATGTCAAAAATACGAGTGAAAAAACGTCAATTTAGTACTCTTGAAACCCATTGGGAATGATTGTTTAAATGCTAAGAACTAACAACAAATTGGACTGGCAGCTTCTTGGTGGTGCCAAAGTTGAGGGCACGCTGTCAAATGTGCCAAAAATTAGAGTGAAGAAACGTCATTTTAATACTCTTGAAACCCATTGGGGATGATTTTTTAGGTGCAAAGAACTAACAAAAATGTTGACTGGCTGCTCCTGAGTGGTGCAAAACTTGACTGCCAAGCTGTCAAACATATAAAAAAATGACAGGATGACAATTAGAATCTTCATTTTAGCACTACTAACACCCATAGGGGATGTTTGTTTTGTTGCAAACAACTAACAAAGAATTTGACTGGCAGCTCCTGAGTAATGCCAAAGTTGACTGACATTTTAATCAGCAACAGAATGAAAGTTGCCAAAGTTGACTTTTTTAAAACTAATATGTATAAAAAAATGAAACTACGAAAATCTCACTTTTTACGTAAATTCACAGCTCGCAACAATGGGTTTCAAGAGTACTGATATGACGTTTCTTCACTTGAATTTTTGGCATGTTTGACAGCCTGTCAGTCAACTTTGGCACCACCGAGAAGCTGTCAGTTAAATTTTCCAAACAATCATTCCCAATGGGTTTCAAGAGTACTAAAATGACTTTTCTTCTCTAGAAATTTTTGGCATATTTGACAGCCTCCCAGTCAACTTTGGCACCACTCAGAAGCTGCCACTCAAACTTCTTGGTAGTTGTTTGCATCTAAATAATTATCCCCAATGGGTTTCAAGGGTACTAAAATTACGTTTCTTCACTCGAATTTTTGGCATGTTTGACAGCCTGCTAGTCAACTTTGGCACCACCGAGAAGCTGCCAGTCAAATTTTTTGTTAGTTCTTAGCATTCAAACAATCATTGCTTATGGGTTTCAAAAACACTAAATTGACGTTTTTTCAGTGGAATATTTGACATTTTTGACAGTCTGCCAGTCAACTTTGGCATCATTCAGGAGCCGCCAGTCAAAATTTTTGTTCTTTGCACCCAAAAAATCGTCTTCAATGGATTTCAAGAGTTTTAAGACGATGTTTTTTCACTCGAATTTTTGACATTTTTTACAGTAAAATGCACCACTAGCTGTTAGCCAGTCAACGAATTTCGAACTGTTGACTATGAAAACAAACGAATCTGAAATCTTTGTGAGTACTAAAATGACGTCCATGGAATTGTCGCGAGTTCCAGGACATTCTGAAGACTAATAATATCTATATTTTCATAAAATATGTCCACGTGGACAAAACACGGGGGGGGGGGGGTCAGAAAGTGGTGAAAAATTGTCTACGTGGTATATGGATGGCCCCTTTATAGTTTAATTTTTAAAATATGGGCCCCACGATTCTGAATCGTTTTCGAGAGATCGAATTATAGGTTAGGTAGACACTGCATTATTTAGCTCAAGAATGATTTACCTGGGATATCGACTTGATCACATTTGCAATTTGGAAGCAAGCAAATATCCTTTCTGCAATTTTTGGCAGGCTCGTTTACTAGAGGAGATGTTTTTGGTGCTGAACTTGCTGGCGTGTCAAACGTATCATTAAATTATTATTTTAAATTCAAAGCATTTTGATTAGCCCTTTTTTTATGAATTAAATTTACCATTTAAAAGTAGCAAGAAAGGGAAAAAATATCCATCTTCCTCTTTTTATACATTCAATTTCTCTATTAATTATATGACTTTTTACATTTGAAATTTAAAAATTATAAGTAACTTTGATCTAATGAAATTTCGGATCACTATAAAGTAATTGGGAAATGGGAAATAAATTACGTTACAGTTACAAATATTTAATGTTCTCTATTTTAAACAATTTGAGTAATATAACCCTCACCTTCGGCGTTGATGGAAAATACAAAAATAATTAAAAAGAGGTAAAATAAAATACAAATTCCAGAAGAAAACATTTTTCTCGTCGACTGAATCGTACTATGCTTGTCTTAAATTAAACCTGTGTTTTTCCACTACTTATCTCATCAAGTAGGTGAGCACACAAATTCGAAGACACCTTTACGATGTTTTTATAATTTGTGATACCAGTCATGCCAGCTGTCACTTGGAATTTTCTTCGTTTTGAGCAAATATTTGAAAGAACAGAATACATTAAAACTCAGAAGGAAAAAAAAATTGGTAGCTTTCTGCAGTCATACTCATACAAGTGTTTGCATACACAAATAAATATCACCTGATGTCAACCCTCACGGTGCCCCAAATAGTCTCCAATAATGAAAGAATGACAATTCTGTTTTTAGAATTTTATTTTTGTTTTTTTTCCATAAATAATTATTATTGGTAAAGTGTAATATGTATCAATATTTCAAAGTAATTTTCAATGGTTTTCCATTTAAAGAAATGAAAATAATTTCAACCATTTTTTCAATGAATGGGGCATTTTTCTCTTTTTACTGCCAACAAATATAACAAATAGTAATTTTCGAGAATAATAAATTTTATTTTTCACACTTTTGAATTATTTACACTCGTTGTTTACAGTGTTTCATGTTAATGTCATGGACAAGTTCGCTCTATTCTTTTAGTTCATAATTTGAGTTACTTTTTTAAAATGTATATCTTTATACAATAGTCTTTTTATTTAAAATATTATTTTTGTTTACATAACTTTTTTGAGAAAATACAGGAATTTTTATTATGTATTAGAAAGAATATTGATGCGTACAGGGATAATTACTGATTTCCGAAGTCAGTATGTTTCACTGTTTATATTTCTGAATTTTTGAAAGAGAAACATTCAGAAATTTATAATATTTATTTAGAAAGTCAGTAGTTAGGCAAAAAATCATCATTAAATCAAAAAAGCGCACTTACTTGTCCGTATTGAAACGTGCTATTTACTTGAATTAAGAACGTTACATTGCGTCAAGTTAATTTTTTTGGATCAAGGACATGGTGATTCTAAATCAGACATGCCCAGTCTGGGGAAATCCAGCTGGAGAGCGAGAGTGGTGGTAGACGCGTGCTTGATGCTCTGCTCTCCGACTCAAGCAGCAACGCATATACGAAATATCTGACAGGATGCTTGGGGCGACTAACTTTTCAATCTAAATTTGTAATAGTGACTGTAATAGTGAATTATTTTATTTCAGTGTGTTTACATTTATTTTTAATTAATGTAATTCAAAGGAAATATATATTTATATATTGCTTGTTTCACTTTCTCATATATGCAGGTAGCAACATTCGCCAAAGATCTACCGTAACCTTTTGTAGTTTTGCACTTACTCCCAATATATATAAGTCAGATAGACTGATGATGTACATTCTATATTACTATTAGAACCAAGGTAAGAACTTGCTCTTTTACATGTTATAAACTTAATAACATAATAATACTCAACGGATTGACAAAAATAAGTTACATTGAAGGTTACACATAATATTTTTAGCTATTTATTCTTCTTAGTTCATCACCGAATGTCGTATAATCCGCAGATTTGCGACACACAAGCTCGCGTAATAATGCATTTTTTCAGCGCAAAGAAAAAAATGAATAATGAAAAAGTGTCCCTTCCGATGTTGATCTAAATGAGCAGCTTTGAACATAAATTGTAGAAACTATTCGTCCAGATTTCAAGATCACGGTCATCATTTCGAGATACGGTAAATGGGAAATAGAAAAAATTGTTCAAAAATTGGCTTTAATTCATGCGAACATAGTTGACTCAAATTCAATTTCGAATATTGCATTTAACACATATAATATTTATTTTGAGTGAAACATATCTGAATTTATTGATACTGAATATGATTCAGATTTTATAATTATATTTAATTTCTGTAACGTACATTTCTACCTTGTGTCTGATGTCAATAAATTGTTATACTGAAAACAGTATCACCCAAAATTTCTGTACATCATATAGACAATGTAAAAAACGGCGATACTAAAATATTCAACAATGTATATTTGTACAAAAAAGAAAAACTTCGTGCAATTGTCTTTTTAATTACATTAATTGAAAATAAATGTAAACATACTGAAGTAAAATAATTAAAACTCTAGTCACTATTACAAATTGATACTCAAAAGTTAGTCGCCCCATGCACCCTGCCAGATATTTCGTATCTGCGGTGCTGCTTGGGTCGGAGATGAAAGCATCAATCACGCCTCTACCACCACTCTCGCTCTCTAGCCGAAATAGTGGTAAGCGCAAAACATCTGTTCCTGGCGGGAACCTCCCCAGGCTGTGCATGTCTGTTCTAAATATAGAAAAGTAAAAACGTTTTGTTGATTCAATTGATTTTTTTTCGTGTTATCTGAGAATTCAAAGGAAAATATTGAATTTTGATTTTTAGATTTAACTTTTATGATTAATTAAAGAGTAGCCAACGAACAGGAAGTCGTCGGGAACTGGATTCACAGCCGCTCAGAGAGCTAACCCCATAACGATTATGGTGGCGGATACGAGCTTCCCTGACTCGATGTTCACTACAGGGCAGTTTAAGCTTTTCACGAAGGCTACCTGGAGGTCGATCAAAAGAGTGTCCCCAGATCAATGGCGGCAAAAGCTTGGCTACATAAAGCCGTGGTCGAGACAAGGACTTGGGGAGGTGCATCTCTTAAGGCGGGTGGAGTTGAGTTGCTCCAAAAGATGGTGAGGTCTACGGCGTGGTTCCCGGGTGAACTGGAAGACTGTCTCTGGTCCTCCGGTGTTTGGAGGGATTCAACCCCCATCTTAAGACAGCATTCTGGCGAATCGCCAGGCACGATATGCTTCAGGAAGAGGGCACATTGGGAGAAACAATCAAACATCTCCTAGTTGTGCAAATTCCTGAGTCTCAGACGAGGGCTCTTGGGTCCTCAGCAACAGGCAGGAGGGGCATGTCGGTGTACAGGAAAATCAGAAGCTGACCTAAATGACTGCTCCCAGTCTAACTATGAACCAAATTAACTTGCATTGCAGCAAAGGCGCCTCTGCTGTTTTGCAGAGGGGGGTGACTGCGAGGCACACAGGTATCTCGCTAATGCTGGAACGCTGGTTAATTCGAGGTACTATTAGGGGTTTAGGGTTAGCTAGTTTTTGTTACAGGGACCCTAAGGTAGCCAATCCAAGGACTTGCATACTGTCGAAGGGATTCAACGTAATCCCGCTGCTTGAGCTGTGTTGTAGAGACCTGATGGTAATATTCACGGATCTTAAAGGAATAAGAAGGCTAGTCATGGGATCGGCTTACTTTCCACATGGCAGCGATACCAATCCACCAGTGGAGGTGCGTACACTGGTGGAATACTGCAAGGTAAGGGGTCTTCCTCTTCTGCTGGGGTGCGATGCCAACTTAAACCATACTTTGTGGAGTAGCGCGGACATGAACTCAAGACGTAATGATGTAGTGGCATACCTAATAAGCACTGATTTAAATAACATCAAGAAGTGTAGAGTCTCAGATGAACCCCCTCTCACAGATTACTCACAGATAGAGTTCGAGTTGGAATGCACCGTACCCGCTGGCCCCAAATGGGCCAGAAATCCAAGGAAAATGGACTGGGACGTGTTTTCCACGAAAATAAGAAGTGCACTCTCAAGGTGCCCAAGTCAATCAGAGGTATGGATATCCTGGAGATGGCACCCGATATTTTCACGTAAGCCATCAGATCTACTTATGAAAGTGATTTTCAAAATAGGTTTCTAATCATTTCTCATAAATACTATGATTTTTTAAATTTATTTTCAAAAACATGCTGAATAATATTAATAATGAAATATGAAAAGAATGTCCTGAAGAAAACTTTGAATAGTATAGAGTTTAAACTTACCTATTGAATTGCACTAAATTGTATTTGAAAAAATGTTATTTAAGAATCAGTTAAAAATATCAAAAATGGTTGCTATAATTGCTCTCTTTAAACGCTTATTATTATATTTTTAAAACAATATTTCTACTACATTGATAAAACATTGATTCTATTAACATCTTGAACGTTTTATAAAATTATAATTTATATTCGTTCCTCTGATAAATAAATTTTCTCAAAAAGTTTACTTATTCAATCAATTATTTTTAATCTTGTTTACTGATTTTTATATTGCATGTTAATAAACAACAATTTAATTCAATTTCAATTACATTATATTTATTATATTCAATAGTGTAAGAACTCGCTAAACCCTAAAATGGTCAGTTTAAGTCTGGTTGGAACTAGCATTATATAAAAAAGTTTTTCACAACATTATTTTTATAATTTATTAGTATAAATATTATTTATTGTGTTTTCTGAAATAGAAAGAATTATATTTAACTTTTTATTCATATTCAAATCTTAGATACTACTGTAGCAAGTTTATGGGGTGACTTTTAAATTCATGTTTTCCCTTTAGCATTGATATAAATCGCTTAGAAAACTGTTTGGAAATATTACATAAGTAAAACTGATTTAATTTCAATAGGGTTTCTCATGAAAATAACATTTTATTCACTGCAAAACTATTAAAAAGTGGTCTAGTCCCATGCCCAACATAGAAAAAACAGGGAGTGATTAGACAACTAACGCCGTGATGGAGATGTTAGGAACTAATCAACTTAGGACAGCTACAGAGGGTTCAGGGAAAGTGTGGCGAACTAGTGTACTACTCGCTGATTGGCTCCGCCATTTTTTACACTTCCTTCACATGTATATATATACTTAGTATAGCTTAGTAGCGGAGGCGCCTAATGCGCACTATACATATGTGATGTAAATAGTGTACGGGGGGTTCTAAAATGACTACCGCCGTGTAAAGTTCATTATGTGGAGCTCCGTGGGTGAATGTTTCAATCGGTCGATCATTAGTGGGACGTGGTAAAGTCTCGTGTCCCCTGTTCTTCCTAAAGCACTCCAAAGTCGTTGAAAATGTTTTTTGTGGCTTATCACTGCCTAGCTTGTCTTCCACTGCAATCTGTGCTCGGTGCATCGCAGTGATTTGTGACGCCACGGCTGTACCTTGGAGTCTAAAGCTTTCTGAATATCGTGTGATCCCTGAGGCATGTGTGCGCGTAATTTGAACGTTAAAATTCTCTCGCGCCTTTTCTATGATGCAACAGTAAGTTCAATTAGCGGCAACATTTGTGGTAAGTATAATCTCGCCTAACTTTATTATGGCTGTCGAGAGCTTACAATTTCCCTAAGATTTTATTCTGCTTTTCTTTTTTCCTTCCCTTTTCTCCATTTAACAACGAACCATCCTCAGTTACTCAACCCTTCCTTAGCTGTCAGTTGCCCTTTGATTACTTCCTCCGTTCGACTCGGAAAATTGTTTCTGCTAATATGTATCTATTTTTTCTGTTAATCTTTCCTACTTTCAGTGAAATTATTTTCAGGTTATTTTTTATATATTTTAACTATTTTTGTAGTTTTATGACTTTGCAAATTTGATCCTCTTTTTGGTTCACCCCTGCATTATGCTGCAACCTTGCTAACTTACCTGCGCACCCTGCTTTTTTTATTATTTATTTTATTTGGCCATTTCACCTACAATAAAGTTATGCTTATTAATACTGATCTTTATCTTTGTATGTATGTTTAGCTTTACTTTAGGTTAACCTATTTGGGCGTGAGCCCTGTGAACTATATATTGAGCAGTCGGATATCTTCCCCCTTAATAAATTTCATTACGCGAGTCTCTCAGTTGAGCAATATGTCCTCTTTTGGAAGATCTACGGCTCTGGATAAGAATTTGACCCACGGGAATCCCCAATCAAACCCTATAGGTAGATGTTTTCGAAAAGACCCCTTTCCCGGAGGCCGTAATGTTGTGTTGGGATGTCCTCCCAGGGCAATGATACCAAGTATTCTGGGCCAGCTGTTCATGATTTGCAGGACACTATCCTTCCGGAGTTTCTGCTCTGGGCTAGATGCCCTCGTCCTTGCTGATTTTACTGGCGTGGTTATAGGCGGGTGTAACAGAATTTTTAGGAATGGTTTTAATCAGCTCAAGGTTGTCTGTGACGATTATAGGGATGCCAATCGTCTGCTTAATCCTCCGGACCTTAAGATTGGAGGTCACAGACTCTTTATCTCTGTATCTTTGATTAGGAAAAAGGCCTTTATCAGAGACGTTGCTACCTCTTATCCTGCAGGTAATATCTATAACCGTATTGGCCCATTCATTAAAGGAGCTGTTCTTGTGGTTAGGCGCATGATGGCCCCCCTTCTGACTAAGGTGAATTCTCTTTTTCAGTCGGGAGAGTTCCTCGTCACATTTTTCTCTCTGACTTCTCCTTTGCCCTCACTCCCGTTATTCCTCCTCCACGTAGATGCTTTAGGTGTCAGCGTTTCAGACATGTTGCTGACCAATGTAGGGTTACTAGACCGGTCTGTGAATTCTGTGGAGAATTCCACTAAACAAATGAGTGCCCTAAGAAGCTCACTGACGCCCGGTGCGCCAACTGTAGGGGCTCGCACCTGACTTCTTTAAGCACACGTCTGTTCTACCACTATGAATTTTAAAGCATTAGATTCAGGTACTGGAACGACTGTGGTTTTGATCGGGCTGAGGATTCCCTTTAGTCTCAGGGTATTGTTATACATTGGCTCGGAATGAGCTCTATCGGCCAGAAAGTTCCTGGAAATGATGTGACAGTTATAAATCCAGTGATCCCTTGCTTCTCGGCTGCTCGTCTTGTCCCGGCTGGACCAGCTTATGTCTCAGTTCTGGAAGCCCCTGCCTCCATCCCACGGTGATGGAATTAGTTGACGGCTCTGAAGTTCATAATTTCTCCGGTGTAGAGGAGATTGTAGATAACTTGATTAATGTGTATCAAGTTAGTATGAACTCAATCAAATCACTACTGGATAGTCCTCTCGACGGTGGTCAAGCCCATGTGCCTCCTAGTAACATTGAAGCAACCATTGGAACGTCTCCCCCCTCGGTCCCCCTTGACCCTCGGTTTAATGTATCTCTTAGACAAAGAACTAAGACCCAGTCGATCTAGCACTGTTCCTTTTTGGCTCACTCCTAGTTTTTCATAACTTGGTTGTTGATAGCTAATTATTATTATTATTATTCTTTCAGCTTTTTCGTTTGTTTTTTACCTATTCTTAGTTTTTTAGAATTAAGTTTAGTGTTTTACTTGATGTTTGTTTTCCTGAGCAAGTCCTTGGTGGCCTTTCTAAACAATGATCACGATGACTAATACAAAGTCCTCGAAATTTGCTAACTGGAATGCCCAGAGTGTATGTAGAAAGGAAGCGGATATCTCCGCAAAGTTGGCCAAATTTAAGCTAGATATATTGTGTGTGACTGAGACTTGGCTCACCTCTGATTATGCCTGGAAATTTCCTGGCTACATCATCCATAGATGTGACTGTTCTTAGGGTAGAAGTGGTGGCTCTGCTATATTAATTAGGAAAGACCTACTTTTTAGTTCATTAGATCTATGCGGTTATTAGCTTAGTGAAATTGATGCGGTTAGGATCATGGACTCCACCTCCCTTGGACCTGTAGCTGTCTTTTCAGTTTATTCTTCTCCGCTTGTCACTTTAGACTGTAATTCTTGGTGAGATCTCATTGGCAAGAGGTAGGTGATAAAGGCGGGAAACGTCACGGAGCTTTGGGTAAGGTAGAATGCCAATGGCGCGAAGTCCACAAACTGGCGCCAGAGGGAAACAGTTACTGTACGATCGCACAGAGCAGAAAACCATAGTGGCAACAACAGCTGAAGTTGCTGAAAGCATTCGCAGTGAGAGGAAGGGTGACGTTGATCGCAGTCACAGCAGCGGTGATGAAAGTGTTGAGAAGTCGACCAGGGATGTGTTAGAAAGGGACAAGGATAACAAGAGAGTTAGAGTTACACGAAAAACACCAGAGAGAGAGAGAGATAGGGATGATGGGGGGATGTTTCAAAAATTGGAAGCTCTCATAAAAGGGTTTAGAGAAGAAATAAGACAGAGATTAAATGACATGAATAGGCAGGGAAACGATGTAAGGGGAGGGAGTGAAAAAGATTAGAGAAAAATGGGAAGAATGGAATAAACGCTGGAAGGAGGAGAAAGACAAGGTTTGGGGTAAGCTAGAGAGCATTGAGAATAGACGGAGAGAGGTTGACGAACAGAGATCTAGAGAGATAAAACAGTTGGAAGAACGGGTAGGCAATTTAGAAATTAAGAATGAGCATATGGGGAAAAACAGAGAATGAGGAAATAGTTTAAGGAAATGAAAAGAACGTCCAAAGAGAAAATGAATGATTAAAGAAAAGACTCAGTGAGATTGAAAGAAGATTAGAAGGGGAAGAAAGGGCAAAATGGAAAAATAACTTAGTAATTAAGGGATTAAAAGTCAAGAGTGAAACGGGAGAAGTGGAAATAAAAAAATCTTTTGCGAAATATTAGAATACAGGTCAGGTTAGAAGGAGTCAAGAGAATCGGAGGGACGAAGGAAGGAAAAAAAGGAATGTTTCTAGTAAAAGTCGGGAGTGAGGAGGAGAAAAAGAAAATTATGGAGGGAAAAAAATTATTGAGAGAAAGAAGGGAAAGAATTGAAGAAGATCTGACATGGAGGGGGAGGAAAATAAAATGGCAAAAAGAGTAGAGGGCTTGGCTATAGTGGAAAAAGGGCCATATGGTGTGGATAGGGAGAGGCAGGTTATGGAGAAATGGGGAGGAATAGTGCTGGGACGAAGATTTAGAAGAATTAAGGAAAAAAGGAAAAATTCTTGAGGAAGGTAGGGGGAAGGGAGACGAAAAAGAGTCTAGAAATAAATCAGAGGGGTTTCCAAACGACAAAGGGGAAACAAAGTGAAGAGCAAAGAAGAGGGAAGGGAAGAGAGAAACGTGAAAATAGCTTTCTGGAATGTGTTAGGCTTCAAAAACAAGAATAAAGGGTTTTGGTAGGACATAGAGAAGTGGGATGTGATTATGATAAGTGAAACTTGAGCAGATGAGAAGTAATAAAAGGGGACAAAAAATCTGTTACTGAAAGCTATATGTAGACAATGCAAGAAGAAGGAAAAGAACACGTTAAAGGGAGAGTGATGGACGGCATGGTGTCAGGGGTAAAAGGAATTATCAGTAAAAGGTAGAAAAGATGGGCACATGGGGGAAAAGGATAGAACAATGGTAAGAAGAATTATAATTGGGAAAATAGAAATAGCGGTGTTTTGCGTTTACAGAAGAAGAGGGGAGGAGGAAGGCTGGAGAGTAATAAGGAGGTGGATGGAGGAAAAGAAGGAAGAATGGGTTTTAATCGGAGGGGACTTAAAACGCATGGACTGGCGAACGAGGGAGGGGGGTATGAGATGAAGAAAAGGAGGCATATATATGGAACTCTAAACATAAAAAGACGGACAGGGAGGGGAGGAAGTTACCAGACATTATAGGAGAAACAGGATGGTTTATATACAATGGCAATATGAAAGAAGATGAGGAAGGGGAGATCACATTCATAGGAAGGGAGAAACAGTAATAGACTACATCTTGGTTAAAGAAGGAATGCGGCAGATCATAGGGATTATAGTGGTATGGAATGAGATAGGTTTCGAGCACTTCCCGGTCATAGCTACAATACAAAGAGACGTCAGTAAGCGCAGCAGAGGGAGAAAGGAAATAGGGTGCGAAATAAACACGAACATGGGAGTCTGGGGGGGGGGTGGATGAATTAAAAGCTGGTGGGACGAGGAATGCTTGGAGAGTAAAGAGGGAATGAAAGAGTGTGTAAGCAAATGCAGTAAATGAGAAATGGAAAAGGAGGAGTGTAACAGGAGGAAAAAAGAACATGACAAGATGCTGGAAAGAAAAAGCCAAATTGGAAAGGAAGAATATAAAGCAGAAGTATAAAAAGCGATCAAAGAAGGTAGGGTGTGGGATGTGGTAAATAGGGATAGAGGGGAAAGAAAGGGCGTTAACGAGAAAATGGAAATGAAGGAATGGACGGATTATTTTAAGGATCTTTTAGGGGGAGAGCAAAATAAGATCAGAGCGGAAAAGTGTAGGATAGTCCAAAGAGAAATTTAGGATGGGAACGAGACAACAAGAGAAGAAGTGGATGAGGCAATAAATAGGCTGAAAAGAAACAAGGCGACAGGAGAAGATGGGATGGAGAACGAAGGGATGAAGTATGGAGGAGAAGGGATTAGGGATGGGATGTGGATCACTCTCATGTCAGTCGGCTATAAAATATATGCAGGAATCTTTTAAAAAAGGTTGGAGAGTCTGGTAGAACAAAAAGAAAGTATCTCACATAATCAGACGGGATTTAGAAAAGGGATGAGAACTATAAACAATATCTACGTACTTGACTCTTTAGTTAACCGAAATTGGGGAAGAAAGAACGGGAAACTAGTCACTTTGTTCGTATATTTCAAAGCAGCGGTTGACTCAGTGAACATAAAAGTGTTATGGCAGGCAATAAAAGAGAGGGATGTAGAGGAAAAGTTGGTGGAAAGGATAAAAGAAATTTTTACTGAAACCAGGATTAGGGTGAAAATAGGAAAGAAAAAGGGCAGGTTTTCTGGACAGGCAAAAGTCTAAGGCAAGGGTGGCCTTTGAGTCCGTTACTATTCAATCTCCTGCTGGCAGACTTAGAGGAGAAGCTAAAGGAGAAAGGGAAAGGAGGAACGGTTTTGAGTAATAGCAAACTATACTCTCTACCATACGCGGACGATGTAGTTCTATTAGCAGATGATGAGAAGGTGATGAACCTTTTGATGAGAATCTTCGAAGAGTGTGTGGCTGCAAAAGATCTAACGGTGAACGTAGATAAGACAAAGGTGATGTGCTTCAGAAATAGAAAGAGCAAAATAAATTACGTTTGGAAGATGAACGGACAAAAAGTGGAAATTGTGGCGGAGTACTGTTACCTAGGTTTTTGGTTTGAGGGAAAAGAGGAAACGAGCTGCAGGTGAGGAAAAAAATTTAATGTGCGAGTAAAGTAATGGGCCAAGTATGGGGTATAGGAAAGAGAAGGTTCAAGAACGATTGGAGAATGAGTTTGTGGTTGTTTGATGCATCGGTTTGGGCGGTGTTGGGTTATGGTGTGGAGATCTGGGGATGGAGGGAACATAAGAAAGTAGAGAGCAGGCATGAGCAATTTCTGAGATGGGTAATGAGGGAAGCAGAATAACACAAGCATGTTTGGGCGAAATTCGGAACAATGAAGCGAGAGGCAATTTGCGAAATTGAAAATGGGGGGAAGAAAGGAGAAAAATGAGAAGGGTTTGTAATATTCGAGAAGGGGTTATGGAGGGGCAGTACATACAGTTTGAGCTGTTAGTTTAACAAGGTGAAGAGAGATGGACAAAGCTTATAGATTCGAGGTATAATAGATAGTATATGATGGTCAAAGGGTTGACGGAACCAGAATATCTGCAAAAAATAAAAAAAATGGACTAGGGTTGTACGGTTGAGAATGGGAGAAGAAGTGAAAGCATGCAGATATTGGATAGATGGAGACGAGAATTTATTTAGAATATGTGGATACGAAATGGAGTCATGGGTACATGTATTATAGAGATGTACAGGAGAGGAAGAGGGACAGTTAAGTGTGGATGAGTGTGTAGGGCAGAGCTAAACGGATGATCCTGAAAAAGGACAGTAAAAAGCGAAAATTTTTTTCAATATCGTGGAAAATGCATTTTTTTTTTGGTAAGAGGAAACGGAAGCCCTGGAAGCTCGCTCATTTTAAGAATTAATGTCACTACTGTTACTATTGTTTATCCTACGTAATGCGAAAGAGTAGGATATAAGTAGTAGTAAAGTTAGACTAAGGATGGAATTGTAAATATGTGTACAGGGAGCGGAGGCCCTCAAACCCATAAAAGGGAGAGATTAAATACATACAAATAAGTTTTAAAAAATTCTAGTCATATTTTAGAAATGTAGTGAAATTTTTTAAATTATAAAAAAATATTTACAAAAATAGTAAATTGAAGGTTCGAGTACTTCGTTGTGTAAATTTCTAGTGTGTATATTTTTAAATCCTAAAATATTTTATTATTTTTGCGCATAATTAAGGCATAACTGAAGTAATATTTACACTCCTCTGTAGTGTTGAATAGACAATTTGTATTTAATTCCAAGGAGTAGTTTAAGGTTTTCACTACTGATTTAATTATTTATCAATATTATATTGAAATTCTGTTTTTTCTTTGATTCTTTAAAACGTATAATCCTTTTTTCTCATTATTTGATTAATTATAAAACCAGTAATTAGGCTCTGATTTGCATACGAGGTCTGTTCAAAAAAGACGCGGACTGTTTGAATTTCGCGGCTCGAGTTGGTTTCAGGAGAATCCGCTTGGTGTCGCTAAGTTCGCACAGATCAGCTGTTTAAAACGCGGTAATCCAGTCGCAGATATCGTTATTTGTTGATAAGCTACACGGTTTTGAGTAAAGAGTGTTTTTTTTTGTTTGTCGGATTGTAAAATGGACAGCCTGAAAGAGCAAAAAATTGCTGTGAAATTTTGTGTGAAACTCGGGAAATCTGCAACTGAAACATTTGCCATGCTCAACACGGCCTACGTTGATGTTGCCATGAAGCGTACTGCATGTTTCAATTGGCATGAACGTTTCAAGGGTGGCCGACAGTCGATTGACGATGATGAGCGCCCTGGGCGTCTTTCAAAGTCAACTGACGACCCACACGTTAACAAAATCAACACCCTGGTGCGCGAAAATCGACGTCTGACCATTAAAGAGCTTGCCGAAGAGTGTGGAATATCAGTTGGATCTTGTTACGAGATTTGGATCGAAAAATTGAAGATGCACCGCGTCACGGCGAAATTCGTGCTCACTCAGCACTCAGAACTCGTGAGTTTTTGGCCAAACACTCGAATACTATTCTTCCCCACCCCCCATACTCACCTGACCTTACTTCTTGTGACTTTTTCTTGTTCCTAAAACTAAAAAAATCCCTCAAAGGAAGAAGATTTGAGACGATTTCGGAGATTAGGGCAAATGCGACGAAAAAGCTGAAAACCATCACAAAAGAAGCGTACTAGGACTGTTTCAACAAGTGGAAACACCGTTGGAATAAGTGTGTGCGTTGGGGAGGAGAGTATTTTGAAGGAGACCCAGACGTGTAACTTCCAAATAAAGTACGTTTTTTTAAGACCTCAATCCGCGTATTCTTTGAACAGACCTCGTGAATCTGAAATTTTTCAATCAAGTTTTACGTTCAATTTAGTCAATTATACAATTTAAGGTTTTCATTATTTTATAACCCAATTTTTATTGAATCGCAAAAAATTATTTTGGCTGCATTTTTTCCAGATAAATAATAATAAAAGCCAAAATTACATCAATTTTGAATTTAATATCATTTCTATTTCGATATAGTTTAGCATTTTGTTTGAAAGACACGACGTTTGTCCTTATAATACCTTCTAGATTTTTTTATTAAAGAATAAATCTTATTTTAGTTTCATCATTAAAAAATAAGTAAGACCTAAGACTTTAATTGTCGATTAAATATATTACTTTCAATGAAAACAAAGTGGTTTTATTTCTAAAAGTCTAGAAAGTCTTATAAAAAAATCTATAAAGTATGAGGTCAAAAGACAGATTTTTCTCAAAAAAGTTTGAATTGTATTAAAATCGAAATTATGTTTTGAAGCGCTTTTGAATAGTTTATAAATAATTTAAAGAATTAGAGAAATCCAAAAAAATTCCAAAGAAATGTAAGGCTTATAGGGGTGCATCTCAGCAGCTAAGGCTATTACAATAAAAACATGGAAAAGGAAAGAATTTTAAAGAACTAAAAAGAATTCAATAATTTTTTGCGAACCGAGAAATGGATGGAAGTTTGTTTCCTTGATTAAAACGATCACCTGAATTTCTTAGTATTTAAAAAATTATTATATTTATTGATGTTTTCCTGTAAAAATTGTTATACTATTTCACACTTGTAAAAAATTACTCACCAAGGATTGAAAACATTTTTTAGTTGATTTATTTCTTTAAATTAATTTTTGTAAAGTTTGTAATAACAAAGAAAAGCTATCCAATTAGGCGTTTTAAGGGTTTTAAAATGGTGATTCATTTTTTTCATAAATAGTTCCATAAATTACGCTATGCCTTACAGCTAATAAAACTTCTCGTATCAGTCCATAATATATAGATAAACGTTCATTTTCAGCCTGTAGGCCTTCTAAAAATTGGCTTTCTTACACTTCCATTTTTTATAGAATTTTCTTAAAACTATCTCTTAAAAATTAACATCCATCCACACCTTATATTTAATCCGCTCGTTTTTATAGCCTAGCCTTCCTCGCTTCGCCTCGCCTTGTCTCACACACATATTACGCTCTTTCCCTTGGAATAATCCACACATAGTTCCCGTTAAACCTTGACTTTCTTATTCTCTCCTTTACTTTTGCCTTATCTTTCTCCGTATCATTCTTTTGAATCAACTCATATACCTTCCTTCTTCGTGCATCCTTCTCACATCATCCATCTGCAATCCATTCATTATAAAATACCTTTCCACCTCCATCTTCCCACCTCTACGTCGGTTCTTCTTCTCCCACCAACACTTCTTAACCAGCTTACTTCCCCCCTTTTCCAAAAATTTCTCCTCATATTTACACACTCGTCTCCCCGTTCTAATCGCTAGACTTGTTCTTCCTGTGCCCGTCCTGACAATATTGTTCGGCTTATTCCTATCCATACCCAGTGTCCACTTCACATACGTCTCCTGTATCCTATTTAGTTCCTCACTTACCTTTCTCCCCACACCTCCACTTCGTAAAATAAGGCACTCATCACTAGCGAATCAAACGTTTACATCATAACTTTCGATTTGTCCACATTAAACTCTAGGCTATTTTTGTCCAAATATCTTCTCAACCGTTTCATCATCTCCTTTAAAGCATCTTCGCTCTTTGTTAGCAGTACTTTGTCATCTGCATATGAGAGTCACCGCAAGTAACTAGCTTACTTTTCATATCTGCAGTCAAAATTCCAAGAAGCGTTGGGCTAAGCGGACACACTTGCCTCAGCCCCCTATCCATTGAGAATCCCTCAATGATTCCCTCCCCTCCTCTCACCCTATCTTTTGTCTTGATCAGGCCTCTCTTCACTCCCCTCTCTTCCATTTCCTACCACAACCTTCCCCTATCCACCGAAGGGAACGCGCCTTTTAGATCGACAAAAAACGCGTACACTTTGGCACCCTTTTTGGTTAGTTTTCTATCCACCACGTGCTGCAAGACTTTAATATTGTCAATAATACTCCTTCCCTCCCTAAAGCCCGCCTGAGTCTCCGGCAATATTTCTTTCCACTCAATATCCTTCTACAGCCTATGTGCCAACACTATCGCGTATATTTTGTACGCCGTATTTATAATTGTAATGTAATTGTAATTCCTCTATAATTTTCCTGCCTCTCCCTATCTACTTTCTTATACAGTGGTACGATCAACCCCTACCTCCACCCTCATGGGAATCCCCCCCTCCATACTTTTTTCACTCCCCCTTTCAGCCTCTCCCTTACTCTTGTATGCCAAACAGCCACGCTTCATTCTCTACTCCGTCCAACTCTGCTGCCTTAGATTTTTTCAACTTCCCTATCTGTTTCTCTGTCTCCTCGTCATTCAGCTCCTCTCCATCTACCTCCATCATTCTTCTAATCCCCCCATCTCTCTTCTGTGTATCTGATGCCTGAAATTAATCTTTAAAAAATTTCCTCTATTCGTCACTCCCCATCTGTTCACGTATCCCCATCCTATGTTTTCTGAACCTATTAATTACCTTCCACACGTCCCCTTCTGCCTTTATATTTAACACCTTTCTCTTTATTATTTTAAATTCTCTATCCCAACACGGCTTCACCATTCCTTTCTTTTTCATCCTGAATACCTTCTTTTGCACACACCCTTTCGCTTTCTTTTTCAGATCCTCCCATATCTCGTACACCGACTCCCCCTCAAAGATTACGTTGCCCAACTGCTACTGATACTTCTCAATCGCATTTCTCGTCTATGACACCCTCTCCCCTTACGACCCTTCTTCTAAACCCTGCCTTCCGCCACCCTCCCCCTTTATCCACAAACTTAATGACTGATGGCCTGATTCCACCCTCCCTTTCACTGCGAATTTCTCTATCACAAACTTATACGTTACCTCTCCTGTCTCTGCTGCCCTCATTTTCACGCCCTACGTCTCTCCCTGTCCCTGAACTTCTTCCTCTTATTCATCCCTAACCCCTGTTTTAATTTCCCCACTAGGCCTTCCTTTCCTCTTTACTCTGATCGCCTCCTGTAGCCTCCACATATACCCCTTGGCAACTTTGGCTCTATTCTATCCCATTTATTTATATCTACCCACGTCTCTAGCTGTCCAATCACATCAAATTTATGATTATACCTCCAGAAATCCTCATATTTCTTCTTTACCCCTGCTACTTTCCAGTACAGCACCTTTAACACTTTTCCACCCTTTTTTACTCCCAGCCCCCTGCTTTCCACGAAACAAATTCCCCTGCAATTCCTTTAACACCTCCTTCTCCTCGCCACATAGCCAGATTTTCTCATCTATTTTTATTTTCCGATACCCTACCTTCGCCGCTCTCCCTTCACTCCTCTCCTTCCTAGCTCTGTCGTTTAGCATTCTCTGCCCATCCCTTTCCTTCCTCGTCAAATATTGATCGATCAAAACCTTCTTGTTCTTTATCCTATTTTTGTTACGCATTACCCTCAAGTTTTCTTCCCAGCTCTCCAATTCCACCACCGCCACTTAATTCTCCTTTCTCCCCTCCACCCTAACTTTTCCACTCTAACCACTCTATGCACTGTAGCAGCGCTTCCACACCCTCCCTTTCTTCCTCGGTCTTTAGCTTAAATCCTCTTATTACTATATTATATCTCTTATCTACCTTCTTTCTTCTCTCCATCCTCGACTCCATTGCCCTTCTTCTTTCGCTATCCGCTCTATCATCCTTTTCATTCCTACGCTCTTCCATTTCTCTTCTATCATATTCTCTACCCTTTCCCAAATACCTTGCTTCTCGCTCTCCATCCTGTCAACTGTTTCCATTCCTTCTACTTTCCACTTCAGCACTTTTACTTCCTTTTACCATCTCTCATCTCTTACCTTCAGGTCCTCCCTCATACTTTCCATCTGCTCTATAGCCCCCCGTTATGCCCTCCCACCACCCTCTGACGTTGCCTATCAGAACTCTTAGAGCTTCCTCCTTCTGCCCCTCCACTTTTAAGGGGGGTTTGTCCCATGTGCTCCTACGCTTTTTTAAAGGGACGCGCTTTTCTTCAGCGCGCTTTTCTCCGGGCTCTCTTCGCTGTCCCTTTTCCTCTTGAAGCCACTCGACACCGGGCCACGCACAGCTGGCCGCCCTGTTCTTTGAAATTTTCTCCCCGTCTAATTCACTTCCAGCACTGCCAGTACTCTCGCTGACTACCTCCCGCTCTTCAGTCGGTAACTGTAACCCAGCCATGCAAAAAAGTACTCACTGCAGCCAACAGATGTCTCTTAAGGCCGCTGTCGCTTATCGCCCTAAAATTTCCGTTTCTTTGTATTATTTCACCCGTCACTGCCCCTGCAGAGACACTTTCATCACTCCTAACATCCCCCAGCACTACGAGAACCACCCTTGTCCACCATGAAGGCTGAAAACTCCTGAACACAAAACTACCTCGTTCCCTTGCAAACTAACCTCACTTTCCCTATTTAGCCAAATCCCACCCCATAACTAATTAATTTTTTTAACTCTAATTAATTAATTTTTAAACTAATTAATTAATTTTTAACTCTCTAATTCCCCCTCACAACCCTACTCACCTCCTAGACTTCCACGCTCACACTCCACTCACACCTTCCACACGAACTCCGTACAAACCATAGCTGCTAGATCGTGGATGAAATTTATCCCCACCATACCTACCGTTTGGGAGCTGCAAAACAGAAGGTGCATGATTACCACTGTGAGTTCGTGTGTAGGCCGAAAATGCACGATTCGACATCTAGTATTACATTTTCGGTTCGAAATTCAATTCATTTGCTTACAAATTCTAGTATTCAGTTAGAAATGTTATAACTTTATGAAATAAATGCAAATATTTTGTTTAAAGGTCATCTTTTTTGGTTAGAAATTGAGATAAACTAAAAGATTAATTTCCAGCCAAATAGTTAAATTTTTAACCAAAGAAATAAATTTTGTAGCAAAATATTAATTATGTATCAAAATAAGACGAGCTTTTAACAAAATATATTAATTTTTAACAAAATTTAAAAATTTTAAAGCCCGCAGGACGAATTACATATAAAAAAGGTTGAATTTTCAACTAAAAATATGATTTTTTAAGAAAAAAGTTAATTTACTACTAAAAATTTAAATTCTCTTAAAAATAGTTTAATGATTATGAAAATTATTCGATTTCACATAAAAAACTTAATTTTCAACCGAATAGTTAAATTTTTTACCAAATTGCTGAATCATAAAAAAAATTAGATTCATTTAGACCCAAAGAATTTAATTTTCAATCAGAAATAATGAATTTTCAACGAAGATAATTTATTTTCGATAGAAAAAGACAGATTTTTAGCAAAATGTATGAATTTTCAACTAGAAAGGAGCAAATTTTCAACCAGAAAATATCAATTCTTAATAAAAATATAAATTTAAATCAAAAATGAAATATTTGCCTTGCTACTTAACAAAATCAATTCTTAATAATACATAAAAAACTAATTTTCAACAAAATAGTCACATTTTTAACAAAAGAGTTCAACCTAAACATGATTTTTTATCCGCAGAAGTTTAATTTTCTAAAAATAGAATAGTTACATTTTCGACCAAAGTGATGATCTCAAGAGGTAATCTAAAACCAAAAGAATGATCTTTTTTACAAAGTAGTTCAACTTTTAACCAAGCTTCTCAATTTCTAACCAAAAAAGATGACTTATTAACAAAATGGTTGCATTAATTTCATAAAGTAATAAAATTTCCAACTGAATACTAGAATTTGTAAGCAAATGAATTTAATTTCCAACCAAAAATATAATAGTAGATGTTACTACGAAAAAGCATTTAAGCGAAAAAACGAGAACAAAGGGTTTCTTAAAAACAGAGATCCCCCCCCCCCCGCAATTGTTAATGCCGTTTACTGACGGCCCCTTAAAGTATCGATTTTTGTATATAATAAAATTATCTTATTACGTATGGTTTAATATTTGTTTAGCATAAAAATACACAACGAAAAATCGAAAAGACCCAGAACAAAAATTGAAACAATTAAAAGAATGACAAAGAACAATGTTATTGAGAATGTACTTAAGGAAATTTGTTTTCAATTGTATTTACATTGAGTAAAACATCAATATTGTAGAGAGAAGTAACAGCGTTTTACTTTAAGGAATTCAAACGATTTAAAAATTGAAATTAATAAAAAAAATTAAAGGGCCTCTAATTTTTTACGCTCGCATCATTTATTATCGAGAAAGTATTAGAATTGACCGAAATTTAAGACCCGAGTTTTTCAACGGATCTCTAAGTTTCAAGACTCCCTGAATAAAAAAAATCAAGTTTTTAAGATGGCACCTGCCCCGCTGTCCACCCGGCCGTTCGTAAACACGATAACTCTCGAAAAAATGAACGGTTCAAATCGATCTTCGGCACCCTTTTTTATGTCCTAAGAGAAAGGAAGAGTTTTTTAAACAGCCATTTTGGATACAAATTCAAAAAGGTAGAGCATTTTCAATATTTTTGGGGCCATTTTTTTAACATATATTTTTAAAATTTTTGTACGGCTATTAATAGTACTCAGAATGCCAAAAAATTGATCCTGAAGACTTTTTTTTTAATAAAAAGAAAATTCTCAGAGTTATAGCATTTTCAAAATTTTGTAAATCAATCGAAAATCAAAATTTTAAGCCAAACAACGTACGATAAAAAAAGTCAAGTGAAGAAAAAACTTTCTTTTTGGAAGCCCGACAAGATTATCATAAAAAGTTTTTTGATTTTGTTGTAAAATCGAAACTTTAATTTTTATTGCACAAAAAAAAAGATAAATGAAAAATGAAAAATTCCATTTTGTGGTCAAACTATGCAGGATGGGAAAAAAGATGATTTAACAAAAATTGTTTACTCGAAAAAGTTCTACAAATTTATTATGGCTTACTTTTTGACATGACACGCAGTTTTGGTTTCAATAATAAAAATCACATTAAAAATAAAAATGAAAAGTTTGTGGAAAAACAACAAAAGGTACGGAAACAAATTGATAGAAAAAGTTATTCACCCAAAAAAGAGATATAAATTTGTAATCATTTATTACATTCTTATCATTTATAATTGAGAAAGTATTAGAATTGTCCGAAATTTGGCACCACAACATTCAAATTTTGAACCAAATGGCGCAAAATACGACGAAAAGTGTCAAAGAGAAATGATAGGTTTTGAAAAATCCTACAAAATTTCTTATAGCCACTGTCCAATAGGACTTGTAATTTTGTTTTTATATATCGTAAGTAATATGCAGAAAATATAAAATTCCAATACTACGCCAAAAGAAGCGAGATATGTAAAAAATTTAAAAGAAAAATTGTAGGATTTTACTTTATCCATTAAAAATATTATGAAAAACGGAATTCTATTATTAACATAAAAACGCGAGATAGAGAGAAATGTATGAAGAAAGGATTATATTTTTTTATTTATTTTAAGGTGATTTAGAAAATATAAATTTAGAAATGTTTGTCAAAAATCGAGCACGGAGCGCAAGTGTTAAGATGAGAATGTTTGTGTACATCAAAGCTTACAGAGCTTTGAGAAACTTCGCGCGCAAAGCGCGAGATTCGACAGATGCGTGCCCTAGGCGCGCTCATAATATGATTTAAAATTTGTATCCTTTTTTTTTAATAAAACCATTTTTACAAACTATTTTCTTCATTCAATGAATTTAAAATTAGAATACAAATGCAGTATCGAGATATATAATAGAAATTATTGTACACAGCACACGTCGAATTTAGGAACAAATTTTTGCAGGAAAATTTTGCAACAAATAATCAAAAAACTGCATTAACGGCGTTTACTGTTTACAAACTATTTTCTACGCATTTATTCGTAAAGATTCATTATTCTTAGATACCGAGACAGTGCACTCAGAGATTCAATGTAAAAAATTAATTGAATTATTATTACTATTTTTAATTCAAAACTTTTACTCGGGTGAACCCGCTTATACATCATAGCCACAGACTAAGTCAAGTAACTGATGAGATTAGAATGTTTCAAGTTAATTTAATACGATGCTTGAAACTTTCTGCGATGATGTAGGTATATAATTGCGAGCGGCCGCTAGCGTTGAAGGTGACAACGTTCACCTCTGGATGCCTTCTTAGAGCTACCATCTGCCACTCTACAGGTTTTTAGCCGCTTGCTTCCTGATGGTCAAGAAAGTTACTTTTAATGCGACAGGTGTTTAACCCTTACTTGACACACTGGGGTACAAACAACCACAGGCCCACATTTCCTTAATGTTGAGTATCTAAACCTGAGGAAAATGGGCCTGTAACGTAATCTGTTAGTAGTTGGAAAGTTTTGCTGCCCCCTCCTACCCGTACAATCACGCTGGGGTGATCAGTCTCTATGCGACACCCAGCCAAAGTCGAGTGGGATCACTTGTACTCCAGTGTGTCAAGTAAGGTTGAGTTGGTGAAATCGAAGTGAATTTTTTTTCTTTCATATATTGACATCGGAGTAAATAAAAAACTAAGTATATTATGCTATACAATGTCTAAATTTTTTTACGGTATATAACAGTTTTTTTATTCAGATGTGCTATTATTTACGGCCAGAATATTTCTTACGATTACGATTACGATTACGATTGGTCACTGAGCCGATTCACAACACTAGCCATTCAGTTAATTGTGACAATTGGTATACTTCGATATTTCTCCGGCAATGAATCCTCCCTGATCCATTCGACATAAGGGTAACTGAAACTCTGAAGAAAAATAAACGCGAAATCCCAGCCGACTTGATAGTTGCGCCGAGAACACGGCCAAATAAAAAAGATTGCCATACGCAGGACTTAACCCTCGTCTCCTACGCTCAAAAAACAAGAAGTCAAATACAATTTTGATAAGTTTTGTCATTCCTGTACTGTGGTTGGGAAGACCTGCAGGTTTCCGGCAATGTATTTTTGCGGTATGTTGAATTAGACAATTGTCAACGCGAGAATTTTTCGCAAATGCAAACTAAAAAATGACGGAAACGATGCCAAGGTCATATCAATATTGTTACATTAGACTTGGCATCGCAGGAATTAAAGAAAAAAGATATATTGGGGCTGAAAAAGCTTTAGTACGCATCAATCTAACTTCTGCAATGTGCTGCGTACTTTGAAAGAGAAAAGAAGATCGAAAAGGCCGAAAAAGTTGGTCAGCCTGTCATCGTCTCATTTGCAATGAGCACAGTTATGTACTATACGACGATTGTACCGACAGTTGAAAGATAAATTGGTTTCATAATCAATGTGATTACGTTTTTTAAGTCATTTTTAACATATTCAATCGATTTTATAACCATACTCTTTTAAATATTGGTTTGAAACAATAAATATTACTCATTATTCTGGTACTAATACAATACTCATTTTTTCAGGGATCACCAAGGAAACCTTTTTTTCTTGTAGAACTATATATTGAGCAAACTCAGCTGAATTTTTAGCCATTTTTGACAAAAAAAATATAAAAGTTATGTTTTTTTTTTGTGAAACTTGTCAGTTTTTCGGACAATTCAATTTTTTTACTATAGTTAATTTTACTTTTTGGCCATATCATCTATATAATTTTAAAAATCATACTCTAAAGAATCTATGAAAAAATTGACAACTTAAAGTAATCAACAACTTATTTTGTATAACGATTTTTGTCACTGGGGTACAAAGCACCCCAATATGTCAAGTATGTCACACAGCCGAAGTGTGTCAAGTAAGGGTTAATAAAATCGCCTTCTGCGCTGCTGCCAATACCCTACTAACTTCTAAATGTTCAAGATGTTCAGTGCATGTTGCGTGCACATTGCCTGTAGCCGAAATAAAATGAGATGTATAGATGCATGATTAACATCCCTCCATATTGTCTTCCACCTTTTTTTTCTCGCAGCAGGGTGTCAGGTCGATTGGCCGGGATGTAGTGATTCGTTTGGATAGTAATATCCCCATATAAGATGTAATCTTGGCTTTCTAAAACAGGCACTGGAATGTATCTATAGAAAGGCATCCATTCTTTTAAGAGTCCTAGGTTTAGGGCAAGTTGTAGATGTATAATTCCCGCTACATCATTATGTCTGTGCGTATATTCCCTCTAAGTAATTAAGTGACAGCCATCAGTAATGTGCACGATGGGTTCGTTGATATCTCCACACAATCGGCAGCAGTCAACCACGCCCTGATGTAACACGTGTTTGCGATAATTCCTGGTGCTGATAATCTTGTCCTGTATCGCATTGACGAATCCTTTCATCTGTGGATAACCTGGATAACGTCTGGATAAAGTCCCTTTCTTAGCCAAATATTGTATGCCTCACTATTCACTTCTTGCTGATCTAACGTTTTGTGGTGCTCGCCGTGGATAGCTTTCTGCCTCAATTGTATTTCTTATTTCTCTATGGTTTCTGGCCTGATATTTAAGGTCACATCTGAGGAGAAATAAAGGGCGTATAGTCAAGATCTGCTTTGCAGAGGGTGCTGTAAAGTGCAATATTTCATTTGCTGTTAAAATAGTTATTCAACTGTGTAACTTGTGACTCACACAGTTTTTTGACGTCTACAACGCCCCTACCCCCTATATATCGTGGCAGAACTACCCTTTCAATCGCTGAATTTCTGTGGTGCATTCAGTGCTTCGTCATTTCTACGCGGACGATTTTGTTTAACTTTTTAAGGTCGGTGTTGGACCACTTGATAAGCCCGAAGGAGTATGTGTGGACAGGGATCGTATATGTGTTAATTGCCCTGATTTTGTTTGCCGAGTTGAGAAAACTCTTCATAATCAATCTGAGTCTCGTAGTAAATGCAGTCGTTAGGCTTGTCTTAACTATCGTATGCTGCATACCCTTAGATTCAAGAATAGCCAGATATTTATATGATTGGCCTGCAGCTATGGCCTCGATGTCATTTTCAAACTCGTTTTCTAACTCTCCGGTCCCTAATTCCTCTTGAATTAAATGCACTGTTCTGCATTTATCTACTACGAACTCTATGTCGATATCATTGGAAAACTGCTTTGTGACATCGATCACTTGCTGCTATTTATGCCCTGAACTAGCGTACAGCTTCAGGTCATCCACGTCCAGGAGATGGGTCACTTGATGACCATCCTCATTATCATGAATTCTGAACCCATGGGTCATGCTGTTCAGTGTTTTGCCCAAGGGTTTCAACGCTAAACAGAACCATAGTGCACTGAAGGAGTCTCCTTAAAATATAACTGTCGTAACGCGTATTGATCTAGTTATCCTTGATTTTCCATGATCAAAATACTTGATTCTTGTAGCCCAGAACCTCATCGCATGACTTAGAAAGTTAATAATGCGTGGGCAGATTTTGTAAAGTTTTAAGACTTCAAGCATATAGTCATGCGGCACGGAAGGAAACGGTTGCTTCCAGTTAATGCATGCTATGTGTAAGTGCCTTTGACGCTTACGAGCTTGAGTCATGGCAACAGCATCTATAGTGACTAGATCTTTACAGCCTCGCGAGTTTTTACAACATCCTTTTTGTTCTTCTGTAAGGATGTCATTCTCATCGCAATGAGAATATACCGTAACTGCAATAATAGATGTAAGACATTTATAAATTGTTGGAAGACAGGCTATCGGTCGAAATTCAGACGGATTTTGAGCGTCTGATTTTTTAGTTCACATATACGTAGTACCCTGGAGCTTTAAGTCGGGCATCAGATCTCGGTGTTCAACGATCTTCTGAAAACACTTTGCCAACGCAAGATGCACACTCGTCAGGAACTTGTACCAGAAGTTGTGCACCATGTCCGGACATGGAGCTTTCCAGTAACTTGCCCTTTTTAAGACATCTGAAACATCCAAAGCTGTGATGTTTGTCAGTTGCATTTAAGGATTATTGCTTGCCCATGCTTTCTCTAGTTTAAACCACGCAGTGTCCAAATTGCATCTCCGGTGTCTTGCTGGTTATTTTGCTTTACACTCAGTTCACAATAGAACCTTCTTTCATCTGTCTGAAAGTTTCGGTTTTGTTGCCTTCGTACACTACTTTTATTGTACTGACGCAGTCTGGCAGTGAGAACATCAAGTCTCTGCCGCTGGGAGTCCATAATCTCCTCCAGTAATGCTGGTGTTAATGTCTCGATGTGCCGAGGATGGATGATTTTAGTAACATGGTTTATCAGCTTTCTGGTTCTACTTTCTTTTTTTATATTGAGTTAATCAACTCAATTCGCACCTTACTTTGCTGACATCCATATCCAACCTGATCTTCCGTGGTAGATCTCGATCCCTTGCTAGGACAAAAACTGCATTTGCAGTTCTAGTTATGCGACCTAACGTTCTAACGGTTGTCACAGCTGCACAGTATACAAGAGTTGGCATCTCTAACGCAGCTTGTGTTGCGTTAAAATACGTAGACAAAACCTTTCTGTTGAGGTGTTCTATTAGTACACGCACATCACTTGTGATGTTCATTTTGGGCAGAGAATTCCTTCGTGTTGGTTCTATATATCTGAACTCTAGTAAAGCATGACCAAAATTCCTTTCAAGGTGCTGTAGTTTTTCTGCGATTTCGCTATGCACATCATCGTTATTAATATCCAGATTTGGTAATAGTGGATCCGGTACATGATGTTCATTATCCCTAGCACCTATGCCTTTAGCTTTAATCAAGTCTTCGTTGTCAACATCTTCCAAGGCGAGTTCATCAACAGGAAGCTGCTGTTCCACTTCCATTTTGATAGCAGCTATTGCAACAGCCGAAAGCAATCTGTTTACAGGTATTGAGCGTTTAAGATCTGCCAGATTCTGCTCATTTATTTTTGTGGCTAGCTCTGGATATTTAAGTAAGAAGTGTCTATGATGTTCTCTCCTCAAACTTTGCCCACATTTCTCTGCCAAAAAATAAAGCCGCATAACATCTCTGTTCAAATGGTATCTAACTGATGTTCATTGCCGTCGTTTTTTCACGCTAAATCAACCTGTTGTTTATTCTCCATTGCTCGGACTCCTGTCACGAGTAAATTAGTCCTGATGTCCTTCACCTTAGCCATAAGCTATCTTAGAGCGACTTTCTGTATATTAGGATACTTTTCAGCTCATTTCGTTCTTAAATTGTATCCTTTTTCCATTTTCGTTTCAAACTTCGCACTTTCGTAATAGAGACGCACTAATTCCTCTCACATTGTAGTATCCCAATTGATGATCTCCGACGGTATTTCTGTCAAGGTGGTTGGCTGCAAATAGCTAACGCTAGCCAAAGCATCCTTAGCAGGCACAATTTATGTTCCACTGCTTACCGTTTGTCGCAGACGTTCTTGCTGGCCAGCTGTTTGATTAGTGAGATCTGCCTGACCATCTCGCAGCTCACTATCGCCACCGTCTCGCATTCTGTGGTCCCCAGCTGTGGTTCCAGGGGCGCCCCGACGATCCTCGGGTACCGACAAGTGTTTTAATATTGTCAATATACTCTCCATTATTATTTGGGTTTTGATGTTCTTTTTAGTTCCTCTCCTCTTCGTTAGCAGCCTATTTGGCATGGGAAACCCTGTCAGTGGCAATGCTACCGCCAACATAGCCATCAAAGTCATGAGAGTAAAGCTCAAGCATTGCTACCAGCAGGGTTTCCCATGCCAAATAGGCTGATAATGAAGAATAGAAGGATTAAGAAGCACACCAAAACCCAAATAATATTGGAGATGTGACGAGGTGTTTTTCACCTGTCACTAAAACTTACCCTTACCGGCACCGGGGTGGTTTCACATTTAATTATCCGAGTTCTTTTTTTATTTATGTCTTGATTTTTTTATTATTTGGCTGTTGAAAAGCGAAATTCCGTAATTCCACGGGGAGAACTCTTATTAAAATCCACTTTTTTATATTAAGTCGTTATTTATCCTCTTCGATCACATTTGTTTATGTATATTCCCGGCCACCAGAGAGTCGGCTGTCAACTTTACACTAAAAGTACATCATGCACGATGGAGAAGCCTAGGATAACTGCATACTTCTACAAGCCACCCATGACAGGACCAAGAGGAAGAAGAGAACCCCAAAGGTCCTGTTGTCTCTCTCTCTACTACGTTGAGGCATCGATCTGGCTACGGAGAGAGAGAAGGGAACCTTAAAGGTCAGGTTGTTTCTTTCCATCACGCGGAGACACTGAATGGGTTACCGAGAGAGATAGGAGAACTCCAAAGGTTATGTTGTCTCTTTCTATCAAGCCGAGACACTGAATTGGTTACCGAAAGAGGAAAGAGAACCCCAAAGGCTTTGTAGTCTCTCATTACCACCCTGAGGCAGACTCACAATTGAACACCATTGTTGGCCCAGTCATGTTAAAAATCATAACCAAGACATTGGGCTGTGATGGACCAACGCCCTCTCGGAGATGGTTTAAGTACCGAGAGGGAGATTCATGCTATTCTTCATACCCAAATCTACAAAATGGCCGATAATCTCCTAAAGTCTTTCTCAATTCTGTCTCTAGGCAAACCTCCTGATTTCCGGTAGCCATATTGGAAAGGAATTCCCGCTGATTTGTGTTCACATCACCAGAACTCACTCTTGCTCTTGAACTCGGTTCGAACGGAACAGAATGGACAAAAACTGTAAATCGACGATTATGTTTAAGTGACAATAATATGGAAATTGTACGAAATTAATAATCCCTTTGAAAAAAAGTATGGATTTTTCAAACGCGGAGTACCTGAGGAGCCGCAAGGTATAAAATGTCGTTAATCTCGGCAAATCACTTGGGCGAAATTTCGGAATGTTGAAGTATTAAAACGTTAAGTAATGAAGTACCGCCAAAGTGAGTTGCTTCTCTAAGTGCTCTCTATGCGGGTCGTGTTGACACGTGTTCTCAAAATGGTGGTCTCCTAGTTTTTTTTCATTGTTTGGGATGTGAGATCAATTGTGCCGCGAAACGATAGGGCTTCGCATGTGATTGACAGGTTTGGAATTACATTCTGTAAAAGGGGTCAATCATATGCTAGTAAAATGATAAGATTGGGGCGGTTAGACCAGGGAGCTTTCTTCTTTTTTTTGTATATCCTCAATACCAACTGTCCAATTACGTGTAGCGACTGTAGCGAAGACGATCGCAAAGGTTTTACTTCCTTTCGGTAGTGGCTGGCGATCTAAATCTATTAAACAATAAACCCTTGACTTTGTTGTCAAGATTTAGATTGCGGCGATTAAGCCATAATCCAAGACATAATTTTGAGGCCGAAATATGTCCCTCATAGAGAGTATATTAAAGTATTTGAATTATTATTACTATTTTTTAGAGGTCCAATGTAAACAATTAATTGAGTTATTATTACTAGTACTATCAATAATTTAATAAGATTAATAATAGTAATAATAATTCAACTAATCTTTTACATTGAATCACTCCGAGTGCACTGTCTCGATATCTAAGAATAATGAATTTTTGCAAATAAGGGCGTAGAAAATAGTTTGTAAAAAGTAAGCGCCTGTAATGTAGTTAGTTGCTTATTTGTTGCAAATTTTGCACATATTGTTATTTTCAATAAGACATTTATGCGATTGATATTAGTGTTCTATAAAGCGAGAATAGGTTGTGCAATACTTACCTTATTTATATGATTTTACGGTAATGCGCTACTTCCATATGTGTTTTGCATGTTACAACACAACAAGATATGTAAATAAGTCAATAAATAATAAATTTTTTAAATTGAAAAATTGTTATGAGCGAGTTCACGGCGACATCCTTTTATCACTTTCCACAGTTTTCCTATTCCAAAGACAAGTAAGAAATGTCCATAAATAAATCGCATTTTTATTCTAATTTGAAATTCTCGCCAAGAGGAGTGCAAATTTAGTACGATCAAATAACGCTGAGCGATCAGCGCCAAACAGCTGTCAGTTGCTTTGGTCTCTATTCATGTAGTCTGGTTAACCACTTTTTTTAATTATCGGTTATTCTATTTAAAAAATCGGGACATAATATACACCAAAAGTAAGATACATCAATTTTTATAAAATATTATATAAAAAATCAAATCACAAATAATTTTATTATACAATTTTATCGTTTAATTTTAATTGATTTAATTCATAATTAATTACTTATGAAGTGAAGGCATTCTATAAAATTTATCACTACATATAAATAATCCAAATCGGTAATACTACACGTGAGAACGCAATACAAACATATTTATTTTAAAAATTAATTACTTTCAATTTTAGCTCAATATGTTTATTGATTAAAACTTCTAATTTTTTAAATAAATATGTGTGTATAACATTTTCAAGTGTATATACGCGAACATTTTATTCTCGTTTGTTGAATTTTCAAATGTATAGTTTCATTTAGTAGAATTTCTACCGCCTCTTTTTCAAAACAAGAAGATAATATTATTCATAGACTGTAAATTTTAATTGAAAAATGACTGATTTTTTTACATAAAAAATATAGCACCTAAAAATATTTATTCCGATACAATTACATTTTAATTAAATTTAAGCTACATATTTTCTTAATGCAAAATTTATTCAAATAACTGATTCATTCCTTGAAAATAATAATTTAAACAATTTTCATTTAAAATTTTTATTTTATATTTTTAAATATTTACCGACTGAGTATCGGTTATTCGATGGACTCATGGACATAGGAAACAAGGGACTAGGCATGCCATCCTAACTTGGTCGAGCGGAGTTGAATCCACGTGAGGGGGGAGAATTCCATGAGTGGGGAGAGCAGCCATCTTACGATGTGTCATTTGATTATGCGCACGAGCGTTTTTGCCGAAAAATTGTGTATGAAAATATAAACATGTGGGCGCTGCCATGTTTGTCGCGGGACATCAAAATGTGGCGGACCTCCCCCCTAATTGTATCACCCCCGCAATGGCATGCCTAGTCCCTTGTTTCCTATGTCCATGAATGGACTCATGGACATAGGAAACACGGGACTAGGCGTGCAATCCTAACTTGGGCGAGCGGGGTTGAATCCACGGGAGGGGGGAGAATTCAATGAGTGGGGAGAGCCGTCATCTTACGATGTGCCATTTGATTATGCGCAGGAGCATTTTTGCCGACAAACTGTGCATGAAAATATAAATATGTGGGCGCTGCCATGTTTGTCGCGGGACATCAAAAGGTGGCGGACCTCCCCCCTCATTGCATCACCCCCGAAATGGCATGCCTAGTCCCTTGTTTCCTATGTCCATGGATGGAATTGTTCGACGGGAGAAGAGTGTTTGGGCACAGTTAATTGGCGGGCGTGATCTGCGGGCTTAGAGGCATTGGGAGATCTGGCAATTTTTGCCGGGAGCGCCGTCTACAATTAGTTCCTCGAACTGTACCCGTGCCGCATCTAGGCTTATAATATCTTTGGCCTTGTCTGGTAGATCTGGTGCAAATTTGGACTTAATCTTTGTCTCGTCTGCTCTTTCCAACTTGTCTGCGGTTTCTGAGGACACCTTTTGTTCTGTTCATTGTCCGGTAGTGGGTGTTTTGGATGCAATTCCATCGACATCCTGTTCCTCTTCCAATCGTTTTAATGTCAAGAACCCTGGTTGATCTCTATCTTGGAAAGGTACAAAGGATCTCATCCAGGATGCGGCCCTTGTCTTAGAAGATGGTGTAAGCCCTTCAACTCTCTATGACCAGTTCGTAAATTCAGTGTTTCGTATTCTGGTAAATCAGTCCAGGGAGGGTGTACTGGAAACGAGGCAGGTTGACAATGAAGTCAAGAAATTGCTTCGTAAACAGAAGTATTGTTAATTTCCAAGAGTTCTGTGATTCTCTCAATCCTTGCAGTGGTTTTAATCGAATTTGGCGTACGTCCCCCGGTCTTATTGGAATCGCTTACGAGGGAGTCAGGGGCTTCTCTGATCCGGTTTTAAGCTTCATCCTTTCTATTTTCAACAGAATGTATGCTCGATCCATTTTTCCGGAGGCTTGGGTTAACTCTCATGTCATCTCTATCCCGAAGCCTGCCAGTACAGTAAGGGATTGTTTTTGATTGTTTGAAAGATTGGTTCAGCACAGAATGGAGTTTAGGTCTGAGAGGGCCCCGGACTGTGTTTCGACAGTTACTACTAAGATTATGGGGGGTTTGGGAGAGGGCGAACTTGCCTTGGCTCTTGCGATCGATATTAAGGGGGCTTTCAATTCGGTCCCTCCTGGGGCCTTGATCCAGCACCTAAAGGACCTAAGGGTTTCGACAAGAATGACTAATTTATTATCATTTTTAATTATTAGAAGGATACTTTTTTTTGGGCTGCAATAACAATTTTTGGGCTTCTTTACTTTTTTCAAAAAATCAATTTTCTTGTGGTGGGAACAAAAATAATACCATCAAAACACCAAAAAGTTGTACATGCGGTTTAAAACGATCAAACGCCCAGAGCACCCGACAAAGTGTCGGCAAACAGTGCCTGTCACGTTAGAGTTAGTAGTGCTGAAAATAATTTTGATGGAAACACGATGACGAACCGGCTAAACGACCACATTGAGTGAACGAATCGACTAAAGGATTTTTTGCTAGACTGCTACGATGTTAGCATTATTCCTATTTACGGAGGCTTTATGGCGGGAATGCACACTCTGTGGTACAAGAAACACCCAGAATTTCAGCACGTTTCGCGTCAGCCTTTGCGAAATCAACTTGAAAAATGGATATCTACGCCGTGCGCTTCTTTAACCGCGACTTGAACAAGTTACAGACGAAGATGAGGAAGCGACATTAAGACGAACCGTGGGGAGGAGGCATCTTCTGAGAGATAACCGCGCTTTCAGGATAAGGAAGAGAAGGCTGGAGAAGGCTAAAACCGACGAAGGATCAAAAGAAGAAAAGACGCTTGCATCAACTGATTGTGTATGATTTACTACATAACATCTGGTAGACCGCATATTATTGACTAAATACCGATGTATTCTGATGCAATGAGGAGAACACAAAAGAGGGAGAAATGTATCAGGAAGAATCAACAGTTTCTCGCTGACCTATCATGCCCCTTCAGCGATCACCATGTTTCTGTCAAAAATCCATCCAAGCCCAACAAAGTAGAAACTTTTTAGAGAAAGGTATGCAAGATGCCGAAAACACTGAAGTTGAAAGAAGAAACTGATAATATCATCCGCTTCAACTATTTTTACGACAATCCCATAACACCTGAGAAGGAATGTCCAACAATCACTGACGAAGAGGCGAAAAAAGCACCCAGGGTTACGATCAACTTTTCCGCTGCAGGACCAGATGGTATCAATAAATTTTGTTGGAAGAAGTTTATTTCTACACCTCAACATCTGGCCCGCATATCTACCGCATATTAAAGTTGGAAATGAGAATTGAGCCTGTATGAAGAAATATTACGTACAATGTGGCTCGAAACAAGGCGTGGGCAGGCTGCTGAGAGAATCTGCTAATTGGCTGTCTGTTGGAAAGCTTGTAGATTCATCCACACATAGGGAGGTGCATAGAGAGATTGTTGCGATTTTCTTTTTGAAAAATTATATTTATTATCTCTTCTAGAAATTATCATGTGACAACGAACAACGTCACCTTCCAGAGGGGCGTATTTCAGGGCGATTCTACCTCTATCTCTTACACTAATAAATTCTTCTGGATACCTCTGTGGCGAAACTAATCACCGCGAGCATAAGGCCCCTCATGTATTTTATATGGATGACCTAAATATCTATTCTTCTGATAACAGCAAATTTCAGTGTTTTAAATATCGTTAAGAAGTATATAAAAGAGATTGATATGAACTTTTGATTGGACAAGTCGACGTGTCCAAATGAAAAGGTCCTATCTCGACTTGGCTTTATTCGCGAATGACACAGCGATTTATGTAGCATTCCGGAGTAAAAGAATAGCAGTTTCAAAGTTACAAAAATATCTAGATGAAATGTTAAAATTCTTTAAAGCATGGAAATTAAAAGTTAATGCTCGAAAAACAGATTTTACTTTTTTCAAAAAGATTAAGAAAGAAAAAATTCCGGAGCTTAGAATCGAGGATGAAATAATAATGCTAAAAATTTTTTTTAACCATCTTGGTGTCTACAAATGTTAATAGACGTATATGTCAAGTCTCAACTTCTTCTCATCGTTGTAAATATAGCGTTTTGCATCTAGATTTGAGATTAGATTTTAAGACAAATTGATCAATTCATGGGTTTTGCAATCTTCAAATTTTTTCCCAGAAACAACTTATTCATATTATACTGAAATAAAAACTATATATTGATAATGCGCTTAAAATATAAGAAATTAATAGGATATATTCTCTACACAGAGACAGGAGCCTTAAATTATGATAAATATTTTGATGCATATCAACTTAATAGTAATATGTACATTTTTGTAATTTTTATGAACTATGAAGACTTTATTACATCGAACCCACTTTCCTAGGTTCCTTCTAAAATTTAAACCGGACCAAGATCCCATAGCTGTCTGGGCTGTGAGGCACATTTGCTACGTGAGACTGTACTCGGAGAAATACAAAAATCGAAGGAGAGCTATGCAATGTCATCGATGTCAAATATTTGGAAATGGGACTCATTGTATAAACTAACAAAAATGTGTAAAATGCCTTAAAGAACATTTCACCGCAGATTTTGACCAAGCACGCGACGATCCACCAAAATGTGCCAATTGCAAAGGAGAACACATAGCAAACTATCCTAAACGCCCGAAGTACCTCGAGCATTTACAGAAGATATCAAGCAGAAGAAAACCCGAATTAAATGCCACAACTGCAGCATCAAGGGAACCAGCATCTGATATGATAAAGAGGAAGTTTCTTATACGGAAACGAGCTGAGGCTACTGTACAGCAGCAGACATCAAGAGAGACAAAAATGTCCTCACCAGGATTCATCCATAGGAGAATTTCAAGAGTTATTGTCTGAATTGAGGAAACTCAAAGACTTGTGTAAAGTAGGTGAAATCCCGAGACTGATTAAGGAATTAAATGCTAAATTAGTCAATTGTAAGTGTAATATATCTAGGTTAGAAGTATTTTCTGAAGTATTTTTAAATGGCAAATCTAATATATAAACTTTCTAATATAAAATTGTCAAAATATTTCATTAAAATCATTCTTGATTATCTAATCAACAGGAAATGTATCGTTCCTGTAAATGAAAGTATGTCAAAAGAAATGAATATTTCTGCAGGTGTGCCACAGAACTCAATTATTTTTATCTATCATATTAATGATTTTCTTAAAAAATTAACTGTAGAATTGGTTCTGTTCGCCGATGACACATCGATATATGTAGCATCCTGGAGCAAAAGATAAGCTGTTTCTAAATTACAAAAATTTCTTGAATAAATTTTAGAATTCTTTAATGTCTGGAAATTAAAAGTTAAAGCTCATAAAACTGATTTCACTATTTTTACCAAAAAGACTAGGAAGGAAAAACTTCCTGACCTCATAGTCGAGGATGAAATTATAATTTTTTTTAATTTCATTAAGTATCTGGGAGTTTACTTACGTTAGACTCTGGATTCACATTCACAGAGCATATAAAAATGCAAGGAAAAAGTGGTTCCAAAGGAAAGGGACTTTGTGTTGTCTGACATGCAGAAGAAGTTCATTGAGCTACAAATAGTCAAAAATAAATGACGACTAGGAAACGTCTCAACTTACTTTCGACGTTGTAAATATCGCATTTCATACTTTTTAAACCTAGATAAAAGATTAGTCTGTTAGGTAAATTTATGTGTTGTTTTTAATCTTAAAAAAATTCTGAGATACTGAAATTGTTATACTCAAAAATTTTATATTACTTAATATAACAATTTAAAATACAATTAATAGGATTTAAATCTAAAAAGACAGGAGCCATTTGAAAAATTTCAACGGGCGTCGATAGCAAATCATTTTCTCGTAGAAACAAATTAGTGCACATTTTTTTATTTTGTATTAAAATGATTTTTAGAACGTTGTATAAGTGTTTTGAAGTTTTTTCTTGATGTACATTCAACTCAGTGACTTATCCTATTGAAGAGTGACGCCCCTTGTGCACGTGCGCATCCCTTTGTGCATAGGTGCTTATACCTGATACGTTTTTTTCTTCTGAGTACGCGATTGTCACCAAGTTAGGGTCGTCAGTAGATAATTTGGAAATAAGAATTATTGTACATTTGAGCCTCTCAGCAGGGCGCCTTCTCAAGTGCGCTCGAACGTTACACCCACCTTCTAGCTTCCGCATTGGCCAAAGGAGATTTCGAAGCATTGCCTCTGAATAGGGCGCCCGCGATGCAAATAAATCTGTCTATGCATTGTACTTATGTACATTCATATTGTCGAGATTCATATATCATAGATCCCAGAGAGATGTTTTTATTTGCAAAACGTAAAGCATATGCGTTTTTTCTTTTTTGTTAATCAGGCAATCGCAGGAAATGAATGATTCAGCCATTCAATTGTTAGAATTAAAATTTAGATATCATAATGATTCGTTCACAAATGATTTAAAAATGAGTGCGGAATGTATTTCAAAGCAAACGGTCAGTTTGTATCCCGCATACTACATATATGTATTAGGGTGGCCCAAAAAAACGCTTTTGGAGCAACAGGACAAGTCCCCCCACCCCCCGTTTCCATTTCCGGAAAAAGAAAATCCGCAATTTTTTTCATAATTCAAATATTAAGGATTTTAAGAGGAATCCCTACGAAATAAAAC
>NC_046657.1:97162018-97170547 GCF_010883055.1 Belonocnema kinseyi | reverse complement strand
CCCCCCCCCCCACGGGCACCAAATATGATGAAAAAAACCCAAAACTACAATTTTACGTATCATTGTTCATTTTCAGCCATTTCTGGCATGTTTTTTTCTTCAAAATCATTACTAATTACCAACTTAAATATCTCCCATGACTTTTAAAACAATTTATAATTCTTTAAACATCATTAACTTATTTACACAATTATTTTTCCCGGAAAATGTAAAAAAAATCGTAGTTTTATAATAAAATGTAAAAGTTAGCTTTTGTTTGGAGTATTGCATTTTTTCAAAAACTTTATGAATTATTTAAATAAATAATTATTGTTTATTTTCAAAATATATAAAAACTGAGGAAGAGATGTCCGCTTTTTTCTCAAGCTGGTATCCTATGCTACTTTCTGTTAAATAATTACATAATTGACATACATCTCTCCTAATGAATTACAAATTTCTATTTGGTTAAAAAATGTTCAGTTGTTCAAGCAACTTTCCTTCAAAAACTTTTAAAAAATAGTATAAAATGGAATACATAACATTATTTTACTGCCTGTATAGTGTATAGGACGAATATATTAACCATTTCTCAATAGTTTAAACAAACTGAATTTGTTTAAGAAATTTTTTTTAATATTGAAAAAAACGTATATGATGAAATAAGCATGATATTAAATGTTTTTAAGTACCAAATTATGCTGAAAGCTTTATGTCATTCTTTATACAATGAATTATTGTTTTTTTCGAATTTCCTTCAAATTTGAAACAAATTTTTGCAATGTAGTTTTGGATCACCCCGATGTATATAGCTCGCACTGTGCCACATATATTATTTTCATTTTCATAAAAGCATTTATTGATCAAGTATTTTACATAGATGGTGTACACAAATGAGGATTTTTATTTGTAGTATCTATCCTTCTCGGAATAAGGGTTCTTTAATTATAGGTTATAATAATAATGTTTCGCATGTGTCAAATGATATTGCACTCATGTAAGAAGAAAATATTTAGGAGAAAATTTTAACAAAGCCTGGTCAATATTGTTGGAACTTAACCTAAATGGAACTGTACACTATTTACATTAATGAAGAGGATTATTCATTATTCAAATCCTACCTTACAGCAAGATATGATGAGGGAGTTTATGTTTTATTTTGAAATGCACAGTTTGACTATTTATTAGAGGGATATTTCTAATTGACTCAATATAACTCAATTGTTTTTTGTAGCAGTGTTTTGTTAACATATAAACTTGGTCTTTAATATAGGGAAGATTACGATATCCGTAGCGACAAAGTTTTATTGTGAATTCCTATACAATTTTTTGCGAGAAACATGAATCTGAAAGTCTTAAATCGATATCTCGAATAGTTTTCGAGATATCGAGATTCCTTGCAGGTCCTGGATCTCGGATTTAACAATAATTGGTGGAGGAGTTTTGTTTTTTGGCTTCGATTCCAGGATTTCAGATTCATTTTCAGATGTTACGCTGCTATTGTCGGTCGTATCCATGTGTGCACTAGCTGTTTGCGCGCCTTGCATATTTTTAAGCAGGTCAAACTTGTTGGAGATTTCCAGGGTTGATTCATTTTTGTTCGCCTTTTTAGAGGGCTCGCCATCAGATAATTTGGAGGATTTCGTTTTCATGCTGTTGTTCTTCCTAACTACAGGTTCCCATATTCCCTGGTCCATATTTTTGACACTGTCGGTCATAAGGCCTCCAGTATTGAGTATCGCTTTTCCACTGAGTATATTTTGTGTAAATTTCCTTCGGTGAATCACGTTTACTCAGGCAGACACGCGCTGAACGCCTTTGCCTTTTTTTATTGTCACGTACTGTCATATATATTATATGCAGCGAAAAGCGAAAATAGGCTACTTTTGCTTCGAGTGTTGTATATCCATCGCCATTTATTACTACATATATTCACCTATGGATTATAGTGAGACGACATTATAGCGAGGCGGAACATAGTTGCTGCACTTTTGTTAGATTTTTTTTGTTGGAAAAATTTTGTTGGATTATTTTCTTTGGGAACAATTTTTTACCGGTTTTTTTAATGAGCATATTTTAAGGATAGAGCCTAGACTGCGGGAAGAAGAAAATAAAAAAATCATTTTTTTCAAATTTTTGTCATGATACTGTTCGATCCTCAATATCGGCCAATTTTAGGCCACCCTAATGTACATGGACTTTGTAAATGCCGCTCGGCACTGTAATTTTCATGATAATAAAGATACTTTTCAAAACAAAAATTGAAACACCTGAGCCAGCAGTTTTAGCAAGGCCGAGAACGGGAGTACAGAAAACGAGAATTTTTTATTATTGTAAGCAGTTGTATAAAATGTTAGATCATTCAATCAGTCGTCGATTGGAAAGGTCAGTTACAATAAAAACAAACAAATGTTAATTAAACATTTTGGTCCTGAGTTTGGACCCTATTCGGTAAATATTTTATTAGTCAAAATCTGCAAGACGAAATCAATAAATGCATAATATGAGAACAAATACAAAAAAAATAAACAAAAAAGGAAAGTTTGAATTTTGGAGTACTGAATTAAAATAAGTTAATGAATTAAATAAAAGAAGAGAAATTATTCAAATCTGAGCATTTCATGGTGCGAAAAGTTTGTTTACAAAACAGATTAATTAACAATCAGATGGTTTATATTATTTAAATAACTATGAGACATACCTTTACAGAAAATTCATTCCAAATATTTCAAGTCCGAAAAACATAAGATTAATGATTTAATATATAAATAAATTTATGGGACGTTTATAAACATGATAAGATGTAAAATTTATAAAAATGGTTTAAAAACATTTTTCCAGGTTTACGTCTTATGCTGTTTGTAAGCGTCACATCATTTTATTTATATATTAAATCATTAATCTTATGTTTTTCGGACTCGACATATTTGGAATGGATTTTTTGTAAATGTATGTCATTCACAGTTATTTAAATAATGTAGATCATATAATTTTTAATTAATCTGTTTTTTAAACAAACTTTTTGCACCATGGAAACCTCAAATTTGAATAATTTCTCTTCTTTTATTTAATTCATTAACTTATTTTAATTGATTACTCAAAAATTCAAACTTCCCTTTTTCGTTTATTTTTTCTTGTATTTATTCTGATGTTATACATTTTTTGATTTTGTCTTGCAGATTTAGACTATAATAAAATATTTACCGAAGAGGGTCCTAACTCAGGGCCGAAACGTTTAACTAACATTTGTTTCATTTTATTGTAACTCACATTTCCAATCGACGACTGATTGAGTGATCTAACATAAATAATACAAGGTCGAGACTGATTTATCAACAAGTTGAATAAAATGATGATTTCGTTATGCCAGCATTTGCCAAACTTTTTTCGTATTTTGTGGGTAGTGGCAGGGTCGCCACCCTCAATTTTTTCACAATACTGGAACCTAAGACACTGGACGCCTGTCGCTCGGGCTCGGTTGTTAGAGAAGTACAGCCGCTCGAGGAAAATGAAAAATTGATAAAATATTAGTAAATTTAACTTTAATAGACTACGTTAGACTTATTAGAATAATTCGTAAAAAATACAAAAAAAGGTTACAAGTCTACTGTACTGTTAGAGTCTTCCTGTTTAAATATCGTAGCTGTGATGACATTTGAGCACATACCCCAGGCAAATAGGTCGGATCTACTCAGGTTTGACCCAGAACTGTCAAAACCCTTTACCTGGTTTGAGTCGCTGGGAAACCTTCTGGTTTAAGTGGTCGCTGAATTCGAATCCGGTGTCCGCTTGACGTCATCAGATTAGTTTAAGGTCAAACCTACCAAAGTCATTGCTGACCAACTAAGTTAGGGTACCTCCAGGATTAAGTGGTCGTTGAATTCGAATCCGTTGTCCGTTTGACGGCGTAAGATCAGTATCAAGATCAGTTTAAGGTCAAACCTACAAAATTCATTGCTAACGAACTAAGACAAGATACCTCCAGGTTTAAGCGGTCGCTCAATTCGAATGCAGTGTCCGTTTGACGCCATCGGGTCAGTATCAAGGTCAGTTCAGGGTCAAACCTACAAAATGCATTGCTAACCAACCAAATTAGGGTACCTTCTGGTTTAAGTGATCACTGAATTCGAATCCGGTATCCGTTCAACGTCATCAGGTCAGTATCAAGTCAAACCTTCAAAATGCATCACTAACCAACTAAATTAGGGTACCTCCAGGTTTAAGGGGTCGCTGGATTTAAATACGGTGTCCGTTTCACGCCATCAGGTCAAAATCAAGGTCAAACCTACAAAATTAATCGCCAACCAACTAAATGAGGGTACCTTCTTGTTAAAGTGGTCGCTGAATTCGAATCCTGTGTCCGTTTGGCGCCATCAGGTCAGTATCAAGGTCAGCCCTACCAAATGCATCGTTAACCAACTAAATTAGGGTACCTGCAGGTTTAAGGGGTCGCTGGATTTGAATACTGTGCCCGTTTGACACCATCAGGTCAAAATCAAGATCAAACCTACAAAATTCATCGCTAACCAACTAAATGAGGGTACCTTCTTGTTAAAGTGGTCGCTGAATTCGAATCCGGTATCCGTTCAACGGTATCAGGTCAGTATCACGGTCAAACCTTCAAAATGCATCGCTAACCAACTAAATTAGGGTACCTTCAGGTTTAAGTGGTCGCTGAATTCGAATGTCCATTGGACTCTTCAATAAAATCTTAATTCAGGATCATTTCATGTTATAAATAAACATTTAGTAGATCCAATAAAAGTGCTGTTAACACCATTACATATAAAACACGGCTTAGTGAAACAATTTGTTAAGGCAATGTGAAAAATAGAAAGCAATGCTTATAAGTATGTTTTTAAGAAGTCTCCTAAACTTTTAGACGCTAAAATAAAAGAGGAAGTATTTGACGGTCCGCAAATTAGAGTTCTGTTGAACGATCATGAATTTGAGCGAAGAATGACTAGTGATGAAAAAGAAGCATGTCAAAGTTTTAGGCAAGTTTGCTCCAACTTTTTAGGAAATCATAAAGACCCTAGCTACAAAGAAAAAGTTGCTAAAATGTTTGAAAATTTTGAAAAGTTACGGTGTTTGATGAATTTAAATATGCATTTTTTATTCTCATGTCGATTGATTCCCTGAAAATTTAGATGATATGAGTGAAGAGCAGGGAGAGGTTCCATCAGGACTTTAGAGACATGGAGCACAGATATCAAGGTGTATGGGATACTCAAATGGTGCCTGACTATTGCTAGTGCCTAAAAAGGGATATGAAGTGGTCAAAAAAGACGCATTCTTCTTATGTTGCAGGCTTAGACGGTTTGTGGTCCTGAGTAATTAATGTTTAGTTTTCTTGACTTTAATATTGCTAAATGAAATATGCAATGCAATAGTAACTATATAACTATAACATATAGTAACTATATTAACTATATAATTGTTTTAATCAGTTACAAAATTAGGTGCAATTACAGAATAGGGGGGTCACCTGTTTTTTGGTTGGAAAAATTTTTTTTTGCCAAAAACTATTAGAATTTTTAATTTAACTAAACTCCACCCTTTTCCAATGTTTCGTGGGGGCAGGAAGGCACTCCTATGATCAGTAAAAAAAGAATGCTGGTGAAACCCCTGCCCAATTCCAACTTCTTGTTCAATATGATCATTCCGATATACCGCAACTGACTTTAAACTTTTGCCTCATAAAATCGCTTTATTAATCATTCAATTAAAGATTCTAATAGTTTGTTGCCATATCAATTTGTTCAAATTCTAAATGGTGAATTACTAATTATTTGAAAAAAATTGAATTGTGAACGCCTCGAAATTACTGTTTACCACTCGTATTAATAATTGCAAGCATGTTATAAGTATCGACTATTAATAATATCGAAAACATTTATTTGGGAAAAATTATCGGAAATTGCTTAGTTCAAACACTTTAAATAAAATAATTCGTATGGTAAAGCTCTACCAGAAAAGGGTAGAGCGACCTGGATCATGTTGCACCTGTGAAGACCCATCACATACATGAATCAGAACTAAATACCATTCAAACGTAAAAATATTTGTTGGCCCTGAAAAGGGCCGATTGTAAAAGCAGTCAGTAGATTTGAAAATTAAGCCTTCTTCTCAGTCTTTTTGGGCAAAAGAACAGCTTGAATGTTAGGCAGAACTCCACCTTGAGCGATGGTGACACCAGAGAGAAGTTTGTTTAACTCCTCATCGTTTCTGATGGCCAACTGCAAGTGACGTGGGATGATTCTCGACTTCTTGTTGTCACGAGCGGCATTTCCAGCCAATTCGAGAACTTCAGCGGCCAAATATTCCATGACAGCTGCCAAGTAAACTGGTGCACCAGCTCCTACTCTCTCTGCATAGTTTCCTTTACGGAGTAGACGATGGAGTCTACCAACGGGGAACTGAAGTCCAGCTCTGCTTGATCGGGTCTTTGATTTACCACCCTTTGCACGTCCTTTGCCACGACCAGACATTTTCAAAAGTTTTCTAAATTGACAACGTTCTCCAAACAAATTCTAACCAACTAATGCATAAAAATTCTGAAAACACACATTTTATGCACTTTGACGGGATGGGAGGAGTGGTATGGCGCAACAAAGCTGCGCAGAACGGGGTGGGAGAAGGAAACGATTCTTGCGTCTTACCAACCAGATGTACCAATCCGCTTTCGTCCCCACTACAATTTGTATCGATTGAAGCGCTCTCCTCATTGTGTTGCTTTTAAATACGAGATTTTAGGAACGCACCATCAATTCGTTCTGAGTTTTCGTTCAGTACGAAATATTGTCTGTTCGAAGTCCGCAATGGCCCCTAAAGCGAGTGGTAAAGCAGTTAAGAAGGCTGGTAAAGCCCAGAAGAACGTCGCTAAGACCGACAAGAAAAAGAGGCGCAAGAGGAAAGAAAGCTATGCTATTTACATTTACAAAGTCTTGAAACAGGTTCACCCTGATACTGGAGTGTCCAGCAAGGCGATGAGTATCATGAACAGCTTCGTTAACGACCTTTTCGAACGTATTGCCGCTGAATCTTCCCGCTTGGCTCATTACAACAAAAGATCCACGATAACATCTCGGGAGATCCAGACTGCTGTCAGGCTTATTCTTCCTGGTGAGCTCGCTAAACACGCCGTCTCTGAAGGTACCAAGGCTGTCACAAAATACACCAGCTCCAAATAAATTTATACAACATTTTGCTTCACTATACAATCGGCCCTTTTCAGGGCCAACATATTTTTAAACGAAGGGATAATTGCTTATTCAAATTTCATGCTTTTTTTTATTTAGTTAATTCGTTTTGCACACATTTTGGTTAATTGTGTGTTTCATTTAATATAATATTTCTTCTTTAAGTTTTAAGTAATCAGTTGTTTTCGAAATTTATTCTGAGGGTGGCCACATGTCGGAGACAGTAGAAATTCATGTTTTTAAAACATTTTGGAATTATATTTTTATATAATCAACCCTTGAAAAAAGTCGATATATGCATAGATAGAACTTATGAAATAGTATCATTGTACTTTTAAGCATAATTATTTTCCAGCTAAATTAAATTACTAAATTAATAATTGCAAAAAGAGATTCCTGATTAATAATAGACAATATTAGATAATAATCAAACGGGAACATTTGCTTTATATTAATATTTACCTTAATGACAAATAATACTACTACAATGCTTATACAAATGATAGCACATTTTATTCAAATTTTCAGTGTTTATATATTTTGAATATTTTAATTTTTTACTGCCAAAGAGAACTGAAAAATCGCGAAAAACAAAATTTCCGAATTACGAAATTCCTGAGTTATAGGAATATAAATCAAAGAAATTTTGTAGCAATGTTTAAACTATATGAAAATTTTTTCTTGAATTTTAAATAATAATTGTATAAAGAAATTGGTTTAAGACTGCAATTTTTAAACAAAACTGTTCATTCAGAAATAAATTCTTTTTAATTATTGTTTTAAAAATTGGTTTGAAATTATTTTACAGTTTTGAACATTGAAGAAATTTCTCTGATAACAGTATTTATTTATTTCATTAAAAAAATAATATTCAACTAACATTTTTTTGATTCTTTATATTCTGGAATTTTTCGGTTCGGCCATTTTATAGTTCTGGAATTTTCAAATAAAAAATCAATTTCATAATTTTTAGAGTTGTATTTTTCGGGATTTTTGGGTCATCCGCTGACAAATTGCCAAGTTCAAACTCAACTACTTTTGCAATTTTCTTTATTGATCATATAACAAATTTTTAATTTACGACAGGTATAAATTGATACGATATTGTCTATTCTTATAACAGATTTAGGTGTCTAGTTCGCTCTATCTAACGCGGCCTACTTGTTCATATTTTTGTGCTCGTTTTTATTCCTATAGTTTGTTACGCTTTCGCGAATCATAATACTGTTTTGGGTAAACATTTTTCCATCAAAAACCCACTAGATATATACATTTTGAGCTTAAACCTAGGGACTAGAACTTACAAACTATGATGCTGAGGTGACGCATTTTACCTATTTATCAATAT
>NC_046657.1:97154504-97161918 GCF_010883055.1 Belonocnema kinseyi | reverse complement strand
ATGAAACTCGTCGATCATATACCAATAAAATTGATTTTTATATCTTATTCCCAAAATAAAGCTATTTTTCCTTACAGTTATTTCCCTCTTGAATCCGTGAATTCAAAGATATTAGTTGGAAGATATTAGCCCGGAAGGATGTGTTAGTATTCTTTTTTGGGAAAATCGCGATATTTTTAGACATTTTTTTTGTTGGAAAACAAGGGATAGAAAGCAGGGGGGGGGGGGCTTTTTTTGTTTCACTGCCGACCGCTGGTGCCATTCTTCGGCCCCTAGTTCTGAATGCTTGGATGGCACCTGGCCACGGGTCAAAGAAAGGCACCAGCTGTCGGAAGTAAAAAAAAAACGAGTCCCGCCCTGCTTTCTGTCACTTGTTTTCCAACAAAAAAAATGTCTAAAGCTATCGCGATTTTCCCAAAAAATAAGATGAACACATCCTTACGGATGATTGAAAATAAATACAGAGCCTATCAATTACAGTTTGCAGTTTGAATCGCTTTAATATCTGTATTAGAACTGAAGATAATATAGTCGCACATTTTTGTACTTTTAAGCAACAACTTTTATTATTTTTTAAATTTCTCAACTGCAACTGGATCACAACAGTTTTCCTCATACTCATGAATTTTCTCAAATTTTTTCCATCGCCCCTTGTATAAGAAATGATGCTCTAAACTTGACTGTTCTTAAATGTACCCAAAAAACATTACTTTTTTTTTACATTTTTCAGTCTGCTAAGCACAAAAAATTTTTTACATAAATGTCTTCAAGCTCTTTAACGTAGAACACTTTCAGCTTTAAAATGACCGTTTTTTTTGTTGCGCTAGTATTTTTTTTGACTTTAATAGTCTATATTTTTTAAAAGAATTTGACGCCGTTTTTATTTTATTTTTAATAAATATATAAGTTTCCTTAGTTTTTTATTTAGTTTCCTTTAATTATTTCCTTTATTTCTTTATTTTGTATTTATAGAGAAAAATAAGTTGAAACTTTAAAATGTTCTCCACCGGTCATGTATAGAAAACTATACTTTCCAGCTGGTCGATTAAGCTTTTGTTTGCATTTACAATGAACATGATAAGTCAAAACTGTCATCTAGGTACTTGAAGTTAAAGTCAATATTTATTTCTGACAATATTAAAACTTTCATTTTAATATTGAGTTTATTAAATTAAAAAGGGTTTTAAAATTATTTACGCCTAGCGTTATAATGCTTAAACCTTCTTGGAGAAAAAAGTTACTATCTAAAGTTTAACGTAAGGGTCATTTTCGCGTTGCAGCCTTTAAGTAAATAAGACTCACGTCAAAACGAAGATAGTGAGTTTCTTCACGCAAACAGCCGGTTTGGCTTAACCCATTTTTTCCTCTCGACGGATTGTTCACCTTGGCGCACGGGGTATTTCCTAAATTAATTTTTTTACGTAAAAAAAAGTCGTGTCTACTAAAATGTAATATTTTTTCTCGATGATTCAAATTTAAAAAAAAGGTTTGAAAGTGTAAAATTAAAAATGTAAAGCATTGAAAAAATTCTGAATTTAAGAATCAAATCCTAAACAATTAAAACTTTTAACATTGAAATTTAATTTGGTTTTGAATATAAGGGTTTAATGTCGTAAAATTGACAAATGTAAGCCTTAGAACTTGATTAGGCTTAAATTAATGGACTTGAGGCACATTCAAAATTTTTAAATATTTATGCTTGTATTTTTTATTTATTAATTCTATGAAAAATTTCAAATAATACAATTCTTGAAATTTATGTTCATAAAATTACTCAATTTGAATGTTTTAAATTGAAAATATAATAAAACCTTTCAATTTAAAATTCCTCTCCTTATAAAAAGTTTTCGATTTCAAAGGCTTTACATTTATTCCATTTTTTCACGAGGTTCGACATAGAATAATCTGCTTATTGCAACTTTAAATTATTTATATCCTAAAGCTGAAAAAAATGTATTGCCGAATCATAAGTGATTTCATTTAAAATGTTTAAAATTAAATAATTTGAAGATCTTATTTCGTTCCGAGCTATTTGGCAAAATATAAACCAAAATGCTGCCGCGAGGCCCATTGTTGAGATATCTTAACTTTCACATGACTCCAGAGCTAATAAAATGTTGGAAAAAATTTGAAAAAATTTTGGAGTGTCCTACAACATGTTTAGAATCCAGTAGAGACCTTAAAATTTTTAAATATTTAAAAATGTCAGTTTTGCAAGGATTTTTGTTGAATGTTTTTATTTAGGGATTGAATGGAGCTATCGTGTTATTTAGTAGCTTAAAATGTGTAGTAATATACCCTGATTCCTATTTCGACCACAAAACTGAATAAAAATTAAAATTTTGCGATTAAAGTCGCTCAGAATAATTCGGAGTTTAGTGAGGCGAGGCGCGTGGCACAGTAGTAGAAAAAAGTGTAGAAAAAAAAGGTCGGTCATATTTCCCAGCGGCAGACAGCCGTTTCTCCAGATTTTCCCATAGCTGCTGCTCGCTCAGCAGGGCCGTCTCAAAGCTTTCAGGTGGGCTGTTCCCTTCTCTCCTGATATAAAATTTTGATATCATAATACAGTATCATGCTTGCACACGAATTATCTTGTATTTTGTTTATTTAATATAGTACACTTATTTCGGTATTATAATATAATTTTGTAATTATTAGGCTGTTAATTCGCTACTAAAATGCGTGAAAGATTTGTTTATATGAGCAATTCTATGTCGTCATCTGTAGAATGTAAGCTATTGTTCGAAATTTTAATGAAAATTGCAGTATTTGTTCTCTTAGGTGTTGAAAGAAAAAACTATGAAATGATTTTTGAAAAATTCCAAAAACTTATAATATATTGAAAATTGAGCTTTTTGCATTTTAATTTAACTGTTATAACTCTAATGACTGTACTGCTGTAAAGGTGTATTTTTTAATTATTTGTAATAAGATAGAATTGTCAAGAAATATTTTTTTAACAACAAATTTCAAAAACTTGGATTTTTCAAAAATTAATATGTAAATTGAATTATTTGGAGGACAGTTTAAGCTATCTATGCATTTTTTTAATTGGGTGTTTTTTCAGAAATTCAGTATAAACATTCATTTTTGAAAAATTCAAGAAGGTTTTCACATTTTTTTTCAAGAAATTTTTGTTCAGAACTGCACCATATTACTAATGTTAAAAAAAATACGCTTTTATAGTATTAAAATCACAAATGTTATAAGAGTTCAAAGAAAAAAGACCGAATTTTTCAATTTAGTGTATCCTGTAATTTCTGGGAATTATTCAAAAATAATGTTATATTTTTTCTTTCAACACCTACAAAAACAAATACTACAATTTTCATAAAAATTACTAGCAATCGCTTAAGTTCTTCATATGATTCCAAAAGGACCAATTTTGTATCCACAGCAGTTTTTTTCGACGAAAAAGGAAATGAACAAAGCGGTTAAATTTTTTAAAATATTATTAAATTTTTTATTAAATAGTACTATTTTTAACCATAGGATATAAATGTTAAGAAAAAGTATGATAGTAGACTTTTCAAACAATCAAAATAAAAATAATTATAGTTTCGTACTGGTTTCTGTATTAATTCAATTCGCATTTAGGCGAAACAATAAGGGAAAGAGTAAAAATTTCTTTAAAATGGCGAGACAAAGAGGAAATATTTAAATAATGGTAAAACAAAGGGATAGGATTAAATGTATGAAGTCCTTTATTTTCAGTTTCCAAGAAAGTCCACACTTTCTTTTCGGCTAAATGGAAAAAATATTTGTATGACACTACATATGGTGCAACATTATCTTATTACGAATAATTTTTAAAAAATACGCACATGGAATTGCTCATATAAATAATGCTATATTAAATGAACAAAATACAAGATAATTCGTGTGCAAGCTTGATACTGTATTATAATATCAAAATTTTATATCAGAAGAGAAGGAAGAAGCCCACCTTAAAGCATTGAGCGGCCCTGCTAAGCGAGAAGCAACTGTGGGGAAATCTGAAGAAAACGGCTGCCTGCCGCTGGGAAATATGACGGACCTTTTTTTTCTACACTTTTTTCTACTGTGCCACGCGCCTCGCCTCATTAAACACCGAATTATTCTGAGCGACTTTAATCGCGAAATTATAATTTTTATTCAGTTTTGTGGTCGAAATAGGAATCAGGGTATATTACTACACATTTTAAGCTACTAAATAACACGATAGCTCCATTCAATCCCTAAATAAAAACATTCAACAAAAATCCTTGCAAAACTGACATTTTTAAATATTAAAAAATTTTAAGGTCTCTACTGGATTCTAAACATGTTGTAGGACACTCCAGAATTTTGGCAGCGTGACCCAAAATCGCCCCGCCTTTTTCAAGATCTACCTTTTTTATGACGGGAAAATGAGAGGAAATTTATGACCCCTTTGAAACAAAATCCCAGATGGGAGGGCTCGGAGAATCCTTTTTCTGGTATAACTTAAGGCAGTGGTCGGCAAACTTTTCGCTTAATTTTCAGGTATGGTCAGGCTCCACCCGATTTAATTTTTTTTACTACTTTTCGGTCTATCCATGTACCTTAGTGTGAGTGAGCTTACTCCAGCAAGAGTCTCTTGTCCACAGGCATGGTAAGTACGGAAATTTAAATTTTTTAATTTTTCAACAAGCGAGTTGAAAATAGAATTATCAGCATCTACGAATTTTTCCGATTTCATTGATATATTAATTGCCTAGAAAAGTTAAAAATTTGAAGGAGTTTAATATCAAGAAACATCAGCTTAACAGTCAATTTAATACTAAATACTTTTCAAATTTTCAACCTTTATAGACAAATTACATGTCTTTGGAATCGGAAAAATACGGAGATTCCAAATATATTACTTTCAAGTCACTGATTGCAAAATTTCAAATTTTTTAATGTCACTTTTTTTTCCCGTTTACTAACAAAGGACCCCTGAGATGGGTGGCCTGGCCAAGCTCGCAGGTACTGCCCTGAAATTAGGTCGTAGGACAGCCAGGGCAGAATACTCTGCCCAGGGCAAGAGCGTGCCGACCACTGACTTACGGTGAAACGGTAACTTCCTCCAAATAGTTTCAGCAAAACCACTCGCAAAATAATGCATTAATTAAATTTTTGTTTCTGCATTGTTAAAAGTAAATAATAAACATAATATCATTAAAAAAGATTAAATAATTCATTTATTTAAACAAGGTTTTGCTGACAACAAAGTAAAATAAACCAGGAAAAATTCTGCGAAAAACCGGTTTTTCAGTTCCCGGCTTTACCGCCAGTGGTCACAACTGATTTATTCTTGGCTTGAGACTCTCCTTGCGAAAACTGCAATGTCGGTAACCACTTATTCCAGATCAAATAATGTGAGATTCTTTCAGAAAGGTTTTCTTTCTGCCAAACCTCTTGAAAAATAATGTAAAAATTGCAATTTCGAATATTAAGTGTTTATTGCTACATATATTGATAAGGCACGCTTCTTTCGAAATCAAATTATGTCCGAAACTACACTTTTAGTATTTAATAAATAAAAGGGATTATTGAGTAATTTATCTCTTGGTAGATTTCGGTAAAAAAAGTTTTTTTTTCTACCAAAACACTAGATAAATAATGAAAAATTTGCACTTTTGTTTATTTAATGTTGATTGATATACTTTTATATTTGATGGGCTTCTATCGAAATTAAATTATGTTCGAAACTACACTTTTAATATAAATAAAATAAAAGTGATTATTAATCAATTTATAATTCGGTATATTACGGTACAAAAGTGGTTTCTTCTACCAAAACACTCGAAAAATAATGCAAAATTTGCACAATTGTTTATTTAATATTGATTGACATACTTCTATAGTCGGCGGGCTTCTCTCGAAACTAAATTATATTCGAAACTACACTTTTAATATCAATAAAATAAAAGTGATTATTAATCAATTTACCTTTCCCCTAGATTTCGGTAAAAACGTGTTTTTATCTACCAAAAAACTCGAAAAATAACGCAAAATTTGCACTTTTGTTTATCTAATGTTGATTGATATACTATTATATATGGCGGGCATCTCTCGAAATTAAATTTTATTCGAAACTACACTTTTAATATCAATAAAATAAAAGTGATTATTAATCAATTTACCTTTCCATAGATATCAGTAAAAACGTTGTTTTTTTTCTACCAAAAAAGCCGAAAAATAATGAAAAATTTGCACCCTTGTTTACTTAATGTTGATTGATATACTTTTTTATTTGGCGGGCTTTTCTCGAAATTAAATTATATTCGAAACTACACTTTTAATATGAATAAAATAAAAGTGATTATTAATCAATTTACCTTTGCGTAGATTTCCGTAAAAGAGTGTTTTTTCTATCAAAACACTCGAAAAATAATGCAAAAGTTGCACTTTTGTTCATTGAATGTTGATTGATATACTTTTATATTTGGCGGGCTTCTCTCGAAATTAAATTTTATTGGACACTTCTTTTAATATCAATAAAATAAATGTGATTATAAATCAATTTACCTCTCCGTAGATTTCGGTAAAAAAACGGTTTTTTTTACCAAAACACTCGAAAAATAATGCAAAATTTACACTTTTGTTTATTTAATATTGATTGATATACTTTTTTATTTGGCGGGCTTTTCTCGAAGTTAAATTGCATTCGAAACTACTCTTTTAATATCAATAAAATAAAAGTGATTATTAATCAATTTACCTTTGCGTATATTTCGGTAAAAAAATGTTTGTCATATTTACAGTTTTTGAAACTGTTAACATTGAAAAATTTCGATAATGTTAGGTCATAATTATGGAAAGAATTTGCGGGTAGTAAAACCACCTATTCTGAGACTTGCACAGACGGTACATGGATATCTTTGATCATAATCAAAGTCTCTTTATAACATTTCCATTTTGGTCAATAATTTCGAGTCTTGTGGTTATTTGATATTCATGTAAATGTAATAAACATGAATTAATTCTTATTAAATTGTATTTACTGAGTTATTTATCGTTTTGAAAAACATGAAAGTATAAGGTTAATGAGCATTTACACTGCAGATGACACGCATCAGGATGATATAAACCCGCGACATTTGCCTTCAAAACTCACAATGATTTTCGGACATACCAACCTCATATTATGTACATTAAACAATCGTCCATTGTAAGACTTTAAAACTGCTTCAATTGACTGATGCTTGTCAAATCACGGAATGAAGAACTTTTTTAAAAAAAACTAGATCATCGTGGCCGTGTAAACGCATTGGTGTAAGTACAGAAAACATGTCTGGCAAAAAGAGAATCATCCTCCGTAAAAAATATGTTTTGGCCCTGAAAAGGGCCGATTGTTTAATGTAGTGTGCATGTTGAAATTAAGCACGTTCACCACGGATTCGGCGAGCCAATTGGATATCCTTGGGCA
>NC_046657.1:97152546-97154404 GCF_010883055.1 Belonocnema kinseyi | reverse complement strand
GCTTCCAGGGGTCTCTTCCCAGAAGAATTGAAGGATCATCCCTTATGGTGGCATGGTCCACAATGGCTGACCAAACATTCTGCTAGTTGGCCAGAATCAAGGCCCGTTTTGTCTCAAGATATGGACCTTGAGTGGAGTAAGAAAGTTACTCATCATACTATGAAGCAGGCTAAGCAACCCTTCGACCTAGCTAATAGGTTTTCGTCTTGGCCAAAATTGTTGAGAGTGACCGCCTATTGTCTTCGATTTTTTACAGCTTTCATGATTCAGCAAGCTTCCTTGTATTGGATCAGGAGAATTCAAAAGGAGAACTTCGAACCTGAGTTGTGCGCTCTTCAACATGACAACCAGATAAAACAGAATTCGTCTTTAAAAACGTTATACCCATTTTTAGATGCATCTGGTGTACTGCGTTTGGGGTGACGTTTCGATAATGCCCTAATTAGTTACGATGAAAAGCATCCTATTATATTGCCGCGTCATCGAATAAGTGAGCTTATCGCTCATCAAGCACACATTAGATCATTGCATGGTGGTACGCAACTTACTTTACGCACGTTACGCCAGGGATTTTGGGTGTTAGGAGCTCGCACGCTTGTCAAGAGATTGATTTATGTCTGTGTTTTATGCGTGCGTCAGCGAGCTACTCTTTCTCAACAGCTGATGGGTAGTCTTCCGAATTTTCGGACCACTCCAAGTCGACCCTTTACACATACTGAGGTTGACTATGCGGGTCCTTTCAACGTACGCGTATCACCGGGGAGAGGGCAAAAGAGTTACAAGAGTTACGTAGCCTTATTCGTCTGCTGCGTGACTCGAGCCATACATTTGGAACTTGTTTCAAATTACTCCTGTGAAGCTTTTCTAGCAGCTTGCCATCGCTTTACAAATCGTCGTGGATTACCAGCTCACATGTACAGTGACAAAGGTACCACATTTCAGGGAGCTGGAAGAGAATTGCGTAATTGCCTTTTAAATCTAAATAAAGATTTAAACTTGCAGAATCAACTCGCCAGCCAAGGAAGTACTTGGCATTTCATTCCGCCTTCTTCACCCCATTTTGGGGGAATGTGGGAGGCTGGAGTGAAGAGCTTCAAGCATCACTTTCACCGAATAGTGGGCTCTAGAACTTTTACTTTCGAAGAGTTTTATACTATTTATAGCTTTACACTATTTACAGCGCCGATATAAGTGGACTCGTGAACAATCTAACCTTAAGATTGATGACTTAGTATTGATGCACAATGATGGTCTCCCTCCAACTAAATGGTCGCTTGCTCGCGTAATTAAATGCTATCCAGGTAAAGATGGCTTAGTTCGCTTGGTTCGGGTTAGGACGGCCACTACAGAATTCGACCGACCGATTGTTAAACTCTGCTTATTGCATCTTTCATTTAAAGCCTCTATTGAATTGTGCAATTTCAATAAAACTTAAAAACTCGAGTAGCATGGTGACTGTCTTACCATTGCACTTGCCTCACACTTAGGTTTAATTCTAAACTCTACTTGTAATTATACCGCTTTATTTAGTATTAAAAGAATTTTATACTGTTATTCGCATTCAAAATTATTTTTCATGGCGGGCGGTGCAACTGAATTTCAGCCGCAACTTAAGGTCAATTTTATGCTTATTTATGCTTACTTACTTCAAGATCAATTTTCATGGTCGTCGGTAGCTTAATCAACAATAAGTGTTAATTAATTTTTCAAACAATGATTTGCCAACTTCGCCTATGAAATCTTTCTTGTTTATTCTCGTGATTCTCAAGCACATGAGGCGGGCGGTATGTTTGAAATGTGTGTGCTAGTACGAAAATACGAGAATATTTAAATGTAGTTATTCGCGATTAGGATGAGT
>NC_046657.1:97150843-97152446 GCF_010883055.1 Belonocnema kinseyi | reverse complement strand
CACCTTCCGCCCTACGAGAGAGTCGCGAGCCAAACACCTTCTCCTCCTCGTATTTTATTTGTCCAATATGTGCACTTAAGGTTATACTCAGTCGAAGAAAGAATCTACACAACCCAATACACAACCAAATCATCGCAATCTGTCCCCTCTTCTTCTTTTAACTTGGTTTATAACCTTTCAAGGTTGGCAACCAAAACGGGGAGGGGTTTTAGTCGGTAGGCGCACTGGGCGAATCCGACACTACCCACTTTTCTTGGGTGTCTTTTAGAAGATTCCCCCTCCTCGGCCACTCAAAAAAAAAAAAAAAAAAAAATTGTGGTTTTTTCCCGCTTGCGGGCTTTTTTCCCACATATAATTAACGTCGACGACTCTAGAAATACTGAGTTATGATCGGAACTAAGTTCTGAAAGAGAACGGGGGTCCATGTCAAAGACTATATTCTTTGTGATGAAAATGTCGAGGATATCGGGTTGATGATTGCAAGATTTGGGGAAGTGGGTAGGTTCAGAGGGAGCCTCAATAGTAAGGTTATGACGAGTCGCGGTTTTAAAGAGAGCATTACCTTTTGTGTTATTTTTGAGACAGCCCCAAGGATTTATGCATCCTCCTCAAATATATGTATGGCATTAAAATATTTCCAGAGGCATATCCTGAACTTAGAAGACTACTATAGGAAATGGAAACTTAACATTAATGTAGATAAGACTGATCTATTTATATTTACGAACAAAAAAGTCCGACATTTGCCTATATTCAGTGTACATGTGAGGGAGGCATGTAAGAAAGCCTACGAAGCTATAGGAATGTTCTATGCATTATTATGTGGGGACAGTGGCCTAAGCGACGCTAACAAATTGATTATTATTAAAACTATTATAAGACTCATTATATTCTATGTGGCTCCAATATGGAGTAATACGTGCAATTCCAACTACGGAAAATTACAGGCAGTACAAAATAAGTGTTTAAAGATGATATATAATGCTACTAAATTAAGGACCTAACTAAGAATGACTTAAAACTATTACAGAATAAGTTTACAAATTAACCAATGTCTTCTACGAGGAAGACAAAATTGTGCAGTATCTACCAATAAAATTCTTACAAATTGTAAAATGAACACAAATTATAAAAATTGCGATAAGAAAGCAATCTATTTACTTGGCTCGGTTGTTGATTGACGAAGAAAGGTACAAAAAAGAATTTTTTTGTAATATGAAAAAAGTGTCTTTCAAAGAAATTTTCGACTTTTTGAAATAATTTGTACTTGTTTATATTTCAAAAAATGTCAATAGGTGTAATTATTATTTATATGTCTGAATAGAAAAAAGAACAATCCAACGTAAGAAATGATTGATGGCCCTGAAAAGGGCCGATTGTTATTCTGTTCAAAGTGGAAGATATAATTGATTAACCGCCGAATCCGTAAAGCGTACGTCCTTGACGTTTCAGAGCATACACGACGTCCATGGCAGTGACAGTCTTCCTCTTTGCATGCTCAGTATAGGTGACCGCGTCGCGGATGACATTTTCAAGGAACACCTTTAAGACACCTCGGGTTTCTTCGTAGATTAAGCCAGAAATACGCTTTACGCCACCACGA
>NC_046657.1:97148346-97150743 GCF_010883055.1 Belonocnema kinseyi | reverse complement strand
AGCGTATTTCTGGCTTAATCTACGAAGAAACCCGAGGTGTCTTAAAGGTGTTCCTTGAAAATGTCATCCGCGACGCGGTCACCTATACCGAGCATGCAAAGAGGAAGACTGTCACTGCCATGGACGTCGTCTATGCTCTGAAACGTCAAGGACGTACGCTTTACGGATTCGGCGGTTAATCAATTATATCTTCGACTTTAAACTGAATAACAATCGGCCCTTTTCAGGGCCATCAATCATTTCTTACGTTGGATTGTTCTTTTTTCTATTCAGACTTCGTGGTTTTTGTATTCTGCGGGTCACAGTTTCCGTTCTATTATACGTAATTCGTTCAGAAATTTTACTTGGGACAATTTTTTGTTTTCCTTGATTTCAATAATATTATATAAATAATAATTACACCTATTGACATTTTTTGAAATATAAACAAACACAAATTATTTCAAAAAGTCGAAAATTTCTTTGCAAGACACTTCATATTACAAAAAAATTGTTTTTTGTACCTTTCTTCATCAATCAACAACCGAGCCAAGTAAATAGATTGCTTTCTTATCGCAATTTTTATAATTTGTGTTCATTTTACGATTTGTAAGAATTTTGTTGGTGGATACTGCACAATTTTGTCTTCCTCGTAGAAGACATTGGTTAATTTGTAAACTTATTCTGTAATAGTGTTAATAGTCATTCTTAGTTAGGTCCTTAATTTAGTAGTATTATATATCATCTTTAAACACTTATTTTGTACTGCCTGTAATTTTCCGTAGTTGGAATTGCACGTATTACTCCATATTGGAGCCACATAGAATATAATGAGTCTTATAATAGTTTTAATAATAATCAATTTGTTAGCGTCACTTAGGCCACTGTCCCCACATAATAATGCATAGAACATTCCTATAGTTTCGTAGGCTTTCTTACATGCCTCCCTCACATGTACACTGACTGTAAGTGACTTATCAAGAATAGACCTCTAAGTATTATGAGTCTGAAGTCCCCAATGTTTACAAAAAACGAAAAATAAAATATTTGAAAAGTCCAAATGTTTTCATTGTTTATGACAGTATTATGGGCCAAAAGTCCCGTCTTAAAGCTTCAGCCCTCTAGCGTATGTGGAACCCATCCCAAATCAACCCCTAGATATAATAAAATTCGTTAAAAATACACAATTTCGAAAAGTCAAAATGTTTTTAATGATTATTGCTGCATTTAGTGCCGAAAATACCACCGAAAAGTTTCATCCCTCTAGTGAATGTGGAACACACCCCAAATCAACCCCTGCACAATATAAAATTCGTTTAAAATACACAATTTCGAAAAGTCAAAATGTTTTTAATGATTATTGCTGCATTTGGAGCCGAAAGTACTACAAAAAAGTTTCATCCCTCTAATGCATGTGGAACACACCCCAAATCAACCCCTGCACACTATAAAATTCGTTAAAAATACACAATTTCGAAAAGTCAAAATGTTTTTAATGATTATTGCTGAATTTGGTGCCGAAAATGCCACTTAAAAGTTTCATCCCTCTAGTGCATGTGGAACACACCCCAAATCAACCCCTGCACACTATAAAATTCGTCAAAAATACACAATTTCGAAAAGTCAAAATGTTTTTAATGATTATCGCTGCACTTAGAGCCAAAAGTACCACAAAAAAATTTAATCCCTCTAGTGCATGTGGAACACACCCCAAATCAACCCCTGCACACTATAAAATTCGTTAAAAATACACAATTTCGAAAAGTCAAAATGTTTTTAATGATTATCGCTAAATTTAGTGCCTAAAGTGCAACTAAAAAGTTTCATCCCATTATAATATATACCATTGTATATATTCGTGCCGAAAGCTACCCACTAATTTTTATGTATAAATTAAGAGGGAATAATTATTAATTTCGAACGACTCGCATTAAAATTGTAGCTTATAATTTAAGAAATTTTTTAGTATGAATAAAATGCAATCCTTAAATTTTTAATGTTTTTTAATTGAAAATTGCTTAACAAATATGATTCAAAAAATTTACTAATTCGTCGGTTCTTCTTTAATTTAGAGCATTAAGATGATAGCGTGGAATTATATTTTTTTATTTATTCAACTCTACAATTTCTGCAAGTTAACAAAATTTTATTTTGATTTAATTTCTGAGTGAAATCAGAGGACGCGGTGAGTTCAGTGATTTTACCTGATCTCTACTGATATCTTTTCCTGCTTGCTCAGTGAGTGCAATTGAGTTCAGTTTTGAACTTACTCAGTTCACTCTTTAATTCCCTGATTTCATTCTCGAATTCCAAGTAAGTAGCCCCGCGTTAAATTAAAAAATTCGAATCTAAATTTAAATAATTGTGGAAAATTTTTTTGAACCAGGAAAAAACTGGGAATTTTTTTCTTATATTAAA
>NC_046657.1:97146419-97148246 GCF_010883055.1 Belonocnema kinseyi | reverse complement strand
TACTTTCAAACCCCATTGTTGAAATTAAAAAATGTAGAGTCTTAGCTAATAATTGAGCTCCACACAATTCAAGTCTAGGTATGGTCACAGGTAGGATAGGAGTCACTCTCGTTTTAGCAGTCAGTAAAGTTACTCGTGCATTTCCATCCTCCTGAATAATACGGAGATCTACGACTGCAGCATAAGCTCTGCTCGAAGCGTCAGAAAAGCCATGCAGCTCGCAACCCAGATTGTCAGCACCTTGTCCGGTCCATCGCGGTATCTGGATTGCTTGAAGTGGGGTAAGACCCTTATAATATTTGGACCAATAATCCTCCAAATCAGTGGGTAAAGGCTCATCCCACTGGAGCTTTTGAAGCCATAGCTGCTACATTAAACGCTTAGCGACTATCACAACTGGAGATAACCAACCCATTGGATCATACAACTTTACGATAACTGAAAGAATTAAACGTTTCGTCGGAGAATCCATAGGTCGGGGCTCAACCCTAAATCGAAAAACATCGGATTCAGGATCCCATTGCAAACCCAAAACTTTCAGTTTAATATCCTCATCCATTAGAAAATCAAACGCTCTCTCATGAGTTCCTGAGGGACAATCTGATAACAATAATTCATTATTACTTGCCCATTTTCTTAGATGAAAACAACCCTTTTCGAAAAGGTGAATGACTTGCATTCTTAATCTTCGGGCTGCATCCATTTCACTAGCGCCAAAAAGAACGTCATACACGTAAACACTATTTTGGAGGACTGATTTGGCTGCAGGAAAATTAGAACCTTCATCATTGGCTAATTGTTTAATGACTCTGTTAGCGATGTAAGGAGCGCAAGCAATACCGTACGTCACTGTATTTAAATTCCAAGCCTCAACGTTTTGTTCAGAGGAATTCCAAACTATACGTTGATATTTTCTATCACGTGGGTCAACCAAAATTTGTCGAAACATTTTCTCTACGTCGGCGACAAACACAAAGCGATGGGATCGCCAGCGTATTATAATGGAGACTAAATCCGTAAGAATTTTAGGCCCGATGTGAAAATGCGAATTCAAGGATGTGTTATTGGATGTCAAACTTAAGGCATTGAATACTACTCTTAAACGAGTAGTCGAACTAATATCCTTAAGGATAGGATGATGGGGCAAATAAACTGTTTGAGGAGAATTAACTTCAGAAAACTGCTGAACGCGTTCCATATGACCTAACTGTTAATATTCGGTTAAAAACACCGTGTATTGAGAAAATAAAGCTGAATCCTTAAGCAAGCGAGCATATACTCTCTTCAAGACTAACTTTGCTCTATTTAAGGAACTGCCTATATCTATCGGAGGTCCATTCTTAAAGGGCAAGCTTTTCCATATACCTTCCTGATGCTAAACGATGATGAGTCGAAACAAAATGCTGCTCACAAATCATCTCATCAGCAGTCAAAAGGGATCTGGAGGTTGGTTCCTCCATTTCCCAGAACCTAAGCAAATCATCGTGAAGGACTTCCTCGGTTATACTTTGATGCGCTGTTACTGGTAAAGACCAGCTGCTGTTTGACTTAAGAACCGGCCCAGAGAGGATCCATCCGAAAATAGTATCCTGCGCTGTAAGAGAGCCTATAGTACCCTGTTTGAGCCCTGGTAAGAGACATGATACAAATATATCTGCTCCTAGAATCATATCTATGGCTTCTGAGCCAAATGGATCAGGGTCTGCTAAGGAAAGTTCTTTTAATTCTGTTGAATTGTATTATGATCGTGCTGCTTGCCCGGAGTTTTCGTTATCCGAAGAGCCGTACCATAGATCTTGCACATTAAAATTCAAGAGATTCAATGAG
>NC_046657.1:97140214-97146319 GCF_010883055.1 Belonocnema kinseyi | reverse complement strand
AATAGAATTTATCCTAAGAAAGTGGGTACAGACACGTTTCAGGGCAGATGTTTTTGTACCATAAATAATAATAAATAATAACTTGAGTGAGTCTCAACAAATTCCTTTTCAACTCCTCCCCCCGGTCTTACAGGTGGGGTGTAAGACGTTAAATGCAATAACACTAAAGCTTGCATAAATACAGGTTAGATCACACCTCTCTTTGGTAAAAGTACTACTTGAGCCAACTTTTTCGCGGCACCCATCATCTCACCTCCTACACCGTAAACTAAAGTAGTAACCCTTTGATACTTCGGATTCAGAATTTTCACTAATCTTTCAGATAAAAAACAACATTCCGAGCCCTGATCAAGTAGAACTCTACAGACATGAACCCGGCCATTATCAGCTCGTATGTTTACTACGGCGGTTGCGAGCATAGTAGAGCGTGAAAGATCGCGTTTATTATTCAAAAAATAAACTGTAGCGTCATTGAGATTCGTATGATGGGCTCTCTGTATTATTAGCGAAGGGCTATCCGATATTTCTTTTATTACTAAGCCCGTATTACTAGTTCCGGCCACTGGAGAACTGATTGCAAGAGTGTTGGCGGAAGTCAACACCGGCGTTGTAACAATAGAATTAGAATTAGATTTAAATTCAATATGTAGCAATGTGTTATGTTTACGATGGCACTTACCACAAGTATACTTGCTAGAACAGTTGTATGGTTTATGACCTGGTGTCAGACAATTGAAACAGCAGTGATGACGTAACACGAGTTCCTTGTGTTGATCAATAGATAATTCTCTAAATTGTTTACATTTATATAAGTGATGATTTTCTTTACACATTAAGCATTTTGAATTGGTAGAGGCATTGTGACCTTTAACTGATTGTCCTTTGTTAATTGTACCCTTTTCTGGTAGATTACCTTTTGATAATTGAATCGCTTCTAAAGTCCGAACGCGTATTGCTAAAAAATCATCTAATTTTTTGAAAGTAGGATAGTCAGTTTCAGATCCCAAGTGCATCTCCCATTCCTTCAAAGATGACATATCTAATTTACGCACTGTCCAAAACACCATAACATCATCCCAATGCTGAGTTGGTCGATTTAAATTTTTTATGCATGTCAACGCTTCATTTGTAGAATCACGTAACACCCTTAATTCTACCACAGAATTGTTAGAGACATTCGGTATAGTCGCGATTCCTTGCAAATGAGCATTGATTAGAGCGCGTTTATTATCGTAGCGAATTTTAATTGTCTCCCAAGCAGTAGTGAAATTCGCATCGGTCACTGTCACAAGTTTAATGACATGACTAGCATCACCTACTAACAAAGATTTCAGATAGTGTAAACGTGACACATTAGATAAAGACATATTAATAACAATTAACGCCTCAAACAGATCACGAAAATTTTCCCAGTCAACATAATTGCCTGAAAATTCAGGCAACGTAATTTTAGGTAATTTGGAAATAGTATAATTTTGCTGATTAACGTTTTCTTGCGTCGGTTGTTAAGCTTCTACCGCAACATTTGAGACAAAAGTATGCAACTTTGAATTTAAATAATCGAGAGCTGCAAGATAAGCTTCTTCAATTTGCAGAAATTGACTTTCAGAAAAATATCCTATGGTCTTTTTTTCTTCCGAAGTATAGAGCGCTCTAGCCTTCAAGTCTAGTTCTAAGCATCGATGCCCTTTTTCTTTTAGCAGTTCTAAACGACCTCTAATAGTTGTCTCATTTCTCTTGTCGCATGCGAGTTTCTTAAAATTAATTTCTGTACGCATAATAGCTTCATGCAATGAAACAAGCTCGATACCTAACGCTTCCATTGTAGACATAATGATTTGAAAAATGATGCAGAGTTACTAGCAATAATGATCTAGAAATTATTTAAACAATTTAAATTTAACTGATGAGAAAATAATCAGCTTAATCATTAAACATTTAATTGTACAATAATCCTTTGGCGTACAAGCAGCCGTAAAGGTGAGATATAGTGTGCGACTTTTTACTTTACTACTTACTCATTCTAATCGCGAATAACTACATTTAAATATTCTCATATTTTCGTACTAGCACACATATTTCAAACACGGGCGATTTAAAATAAATACAGAGCCTATCAATTACAGTTTGCAGTTTGAATCGCTTTAATATCTGTATTAGAACTAAAGATAATACAGTTGCACATTTTTGTACTTTTAAGCAACAACTTTTACTATTTTTTAAATTTCTCAACTGCAACTGGATCACAACAGTTTTCTTCATACTCATGAATTTTTTCAAATTTTTTCCATCGCCCCTTGTATAAGAAATGATGCTCTAAACTTGACTGAGTTGTTAAGCTTCAAAGGCAGATGCCTATAGTTTTCTCGCCGATAGTAGAGGCCAGGCAGGTGAATCATTAGCGGCGATGCCCAACTCGCATTATGACCTGTTCGGCACCTTGGCTGGATCACTGATGAACGACGTAATGGAAGAAGCTGAGACATCTCAGAATCACAGATCAGGAGCAAAATCTCGATATGACAATGCTGGATCGGAGGGAGGAAACAAGAAGGAAGCGAGACACCACCAATCGTGATAAATGATAAAAGCATGAAAAGTGCAAAAAGACTCACACACTGTACAAACAACTCAAATCAATCACCAAAAAAATAACTATGAAAATATCGGAAACTGCACTTTCAATCTATCCAATTTGGATCGATTCGCATGAACAGATCAAAAAACACCTCCTGGATACAGGAGTGCCTTTCTTCACATACGCAACGCAGGCAGAAAAAATCGAAAACTCGTATTGAAGGGACTTCCCAGGATGGACACAATGGAAATTCATGACGAACTAAAGGAACTGGACTACGAGCCAAAACAAATATTCACAATGACGATCAGTAAAGAGAGAAACCAGGACTACCCACCTTATCTTCTAGTATACGACTCTGATATGAAAGGTGAGAAACTCAGACAACTGAAAAACATTGGAGTACTCAACTACACAAAGATTAAATGGGAAGAGTATAGAAACACAAGGCAAATCACCCAGTGCTACAACTTCCAACAATTTGGACACGGGACGACGAACTGCCACAACCAAAAGAAGTGCTTGAAATGCGGAGAGGGACACCTCACTAAAATGTGCAGCTCGAGAAGAGACCTTAAGGAAGATCGGGAATTACCGAGAACTACCCAACACCAACCGACAAATGGAGAAAAGAACTCAAATATCGAACGAGCATACCAGCTATTCAAATGCAGTAATGAAAGGCCGACAATCTACACCAAGTACCATCAGCTCCATGCAGCGCACACATACAACAGTTACGAGTCCAGCAACCGCACAGCCAACAGCAGCGTCGCAGATAATAACATCAGAGTCAACCGCCAACCTAGTACAGAGCGAGAAAATTCAACTCTACAAAGAATACGCATCCGTATGTAAGTTACTACAAGATAAGTTTAACATTCGAAAGATGTTAGAAATAGTCAAAAATCTTTATCAAGAACTTGATCAAACCGATGATAAAATACAACAGGGAGTCATATTTTCTGAATATATGTTACATTTCGGAAATGAAAGATAATTTAAATCTTCTCATAGCCCATTGGAATGCCAATGGCATTCTTCATAAACAAAGGGAGATGAGGCGCTTTCTCGAGATGCACAATTTAGACATTTTTATGATTAACGAAACAAAATTGAAAGCCAAACATAATTTCCACACACCAGGGTATAAAACATACAGGAAAGATAGACAGTCAGAATGCAGGGGGGAGAGTAGCTATTCTGGTCAAACAAAACATCACTTGCACAGAAGTAGAGTATAGCACCACAATAGCTGAAGCCATAGGAGTTAAACTCATGAATAATACCACTCTAACCTCAGTATATGTGCCTTCGCAACAGCTAGAATTCAATGATCTAGATAACATTTTTAAAAGTCAGAATAAAATAATCGCCTTAGAAGATTTTAATGCCAAACACATTCACCGGAATTTTAGACATGGCAACAAAAATGGCAATACAATCTACAATTATAAAATTAAAAATCATTTGACAACCGTACTACCGGCGAGAAAATTCGAGTCCTCTGGCTTTGACGTGGAATAAGTATGTGAAGAAAAAATGGCAGGTTAATGAAAGAGGTATCATTTTAAAGGTGCAAATGTTCTATGTTAATGAACCGAAAAGTAATATTCCAAAAAATTATTTGTAGCTTACAGATCTGAAAATACGATGAAAAGTGAGGAAATTTTATAGCTTTTAAAAACAATGAACTTTGAAGCATAGTTCTTTATTGAAAAAATAATAGGAAAAATCTGAAAAAAAATCATGGTGGTACATTAAATTTTTGTTGTTGCGGATAAAGACTAAGAGAGTTAGTCAAAGATATAAGCGTCATGAGGGGTTCTGAATGCAACATTGATCATTACATTCTGAACTCCAAAATTAACTTAGGTCGGCGATGGAGAAAAAAGAGGACAAAGAAAAAAAACAATCGCGAATGAAAATTGAGAACCTACAGAAACCGGATGTTCGAATAGATTTCCATAATAAGATAATCGAAAACATAGATAGGGCAACATGGGAGGAGCTTATAAAAAACAAAGATATAGAGGGCGCATGGAGAATGTTCCGGGAAATCATTGTTAAGTGTGCGTTCGAAGTGTGTGGTATCATGATTATAGGAAGAATGTCTGGTGATGCGTGGTGGAATGATGAAATTCAGGCTGCCCAAAAAGCAAAGAGAGAAGCGTACAGGAAAACTTTGAACATCGCAGGTCTTAGCAATGAGGAAAGAAGAAGACGTACTTATGATTGCAGACACAAAAAGAGGATACTCAAACAATTAATTAATGAAAGTAAAGATAAAATTAGAGCAGAAGAAGAGAAGAAAATAGGAAACGACTTTGAAGGAAGCAAGAAACTGCTTTGTAAAAAAATGATGGGAAATAAAAGTAAGGAATTTATGAACATAAGAAATAGTAATGGGGAAATGCTATATGATGCAGACGGGATACTAGAGGCTTTCAGAAACTATTTTAGGGGACAATTCGGAGATGAAGATATTGAGCACCACAACTGCGATTTTGAACATGATGCGTTAGACATCTCAATTGAGAAAGTCTGTTTCACGGAGATTAGGGATATAATTAGGGACGTAAAAAACGGTAAGGCTGCCGGGGTAGACTGTATTAACGCTGAATTGCTTAAACACGGTGGCGAGTACATTCCACATAGACAGTGCGAACTGATAAATTTATGTTTTGAGATGGGAGACGTCCCAGACGATTGGAAAAAAGCGATTATCGTACCAATATACAAAGAAAAGGAGATAAAAGCGACTGCAATAATTACAGAGGAATTAGCTTATTAAGTACCGTTCGCAAAATATACTCAAAAATACTTATTCGTAGGGTAATGGTAATAACAGAAGAAATAAATTGGAAAGTCCAAAGTGGGTTTATACCAAGAAGGTCATGTACGGATTAAATATTTAGCTTAAAGCAACTCACAGAAAAAAGTTTGAGATTAGGAAGAAAAGTTTTCTGTGCTTTTGTTGTCTTAGAACAAGCTTTTGACAAGGTAGATAGAAGTAAACTTTGGGAAGTCCTGAAAGAGTACGGAGTCAATGGATGGCTCCTACAAGCTATAAAGAAACTATATACGGGTCGCAAAGCAAGTGTAAGGGTAAATGGGAATTAGAGTGACTGTTTTGATATTATTCCAGGAGTTAGACAGGGATGCGTTATGTCTTCATGGTTATTTATAATATTCATGGACAAGTGTTTAAGAATGGCTCTTTTCGACGAAGAGGATGTGGATCTCGAAACAGTAAGGGTACGTGAGTTAACGTTCATTTATGGTAATCAAAGTGAACTTAAACAATTCATTTCGAATCATAAAGTAGATATTATGTTGCTGAATGAAACTAAGTTAACTGCAAAGAAAAATTTTTAAATGGCTGGATTTACTTGTGTTAGAAAAGACAGGAATTCGGGGGGAATTGGAGGAGGTGTAATGATATTAATCAAAAATGAAATTAAATTTCACGAAGTACCGGTTCAGACTAAAACTTTGGAAGCTGTAGGTATTAAGCTCGAAGATAA
>NC_046657.1:97138688-97140114 GCF_010883055.1 Belonocnema kinseyi | reverse complement strand
AAGATGTGCACGGATATTCCTGAATCGCTTCTCGTCCGCTTTTGCGAGTCCAGCGATTTCTGCGTATTCCGAGGGCTCTTCTTCGAGCCTTCTCTTTGCACGGTCATTCGTTTTCTATACCGAGAAATTTTTCGGCTAGAGCTTACGCTGAACGTAATCACGTAGCCACTAACACGTCTGTATGCATTAATAGGTCCCCGAGATTACTCTTTTTTCAAAGGTCAAAAAAAGGCCCCTGATTACGAATAGCTAGGATAGGTTTTCGAAATATGGATCAATTTTTGTTTAAACAATTTTTTTTAAACAGTTTCATTAGTTTTTGACAAAAAAATGTATAAAATTATTTTTAACATAGCTGAGCAAAAATAAAACTTTTTTGCGTCCTGCACTTTTTTCATACGAGAAACCGTTTGCAATGTACAGCGTTATAAACCCTAGCCATTCGTAATCAGGGGTCTTTTTTTGACCTTTTAAAAAAGAGTAATCTCGGGGACCTATTAGTGCATACAGATATGTTAGTGGCGACTCGATTAACGACGAAAGAGTTTCTCAAACTTTAAACGTATAGGCACCGGGAAAATAAAATTAAAAAAAAAATGCAAATTTTTTATAAGTCTATCAGGCGCATGTATTGATAGAGAGAATTTTACTCGTACTTTCGTTTGTTTTTTGTCCTGCCTAAGTAAGAAACAAGTGAGACGCTAGTGTAAAAAACTACCGAAAGAGTGACATTCTGTCCGAAATGTGCCTAATGAGGCTCTTTTAAAATACAGAAATTAAATGAATTTCTTCATTGCAGGTAAGTCTTTTACTTTCTTTAGGTAATATAATAAATATTTTGACTGATCCTGTCAACATCATTGTTACTTTCAAATGAAATAAGGCTTAGTTTAAATATGGTGTTTAATTTATCCTTTTTTGTGTTTTTTATTCAAATGACAAGTATTGCTTGATTAGGAGAATTATCAATGAAAGATTATTGTCGAATATAAATGTAAAATACAAATTATATTTGGCTGCTAAAACACTCATATTTGTGTATGTATTGAGTTGTTATTGAGAGATGGCAAAGGAGTCCTTGGATGTATGCCTGCATGCATCGTCCTCTTTCACCTCTAAATTCTAAACAACTAAAAACTTCCAAAAAATTTGCGGTCATTGACTTGTATCTATGTTTTTCTTCTCATATAGTTTTTGTTTCAAAAAGCACCTCACTTTCTTGAGAGAATTGGTTGCGTTTAAATGAAATATTTCTGAATTAAAATTTTTTTTCAAAGCAATTGTATGTATTTCTGAATTGGATCAGAGATTTTTTGAAAAAAATAATATAATTCAGATCTGGGACAAGCCATTATAAACAACAATTAAAAACTATACAAATTTGAACAGAGTGGTTAGAAATAAAAAGCCTTGATTTGTTAAAATT
>NC_046657.1:97136845-97138588 GCF_010883055.1 Belonocnema kinseyi | reverse complement strand
ACTTATATTAATTTTCGAAAGTAAATTTTTCATTTTATTATTAATAAATACTTTACTACTTTTTAATATACATACCCAATTTCCCTAAATCGTGAAAGATTAAGTATATGTATATACCAAAGATGTGCACGGATATTCCTGAATCGCTTCTCGTCCGCTTTTACGAGTCCAGCGATTTCTGCGTATTCCGAGGGCTCTTCTTCGAGCCTTTTCTTTGCACGGTTATTCGTTTTCTATACCGAGAAATTTTTCGGCTAGAGCTTACGATGAACGTAATCACGTAGCCACTAACACGTCTGTATGCACTAATAGGTCCCCGAGATTACTCTTTTTTTAAAGGTCAAAAAAAGGCCCCTGATTACGAATAGCTAGGATAGGTTTTCGAAATATGGATCAATTTTTGTTTAAACAATTTTTTTAAACAGTTTCATTAGTTATTGACAAAAAAATGTATAAAATCATTTTTAACATAGCTGAGCAAAAAAAAAACTTTTTTGCGTCCTGCACTTTTTTCATACGAGAAACCGTTTGCAATGTACAGCGTTATAAACCCTAGCCATTCGTAATCAGGGGTCTTTTTTTGACCTTTGAAAAAAGAGTAATCTCGGGGACCTATTAGTGCATACAGATATGTTAGTGGCGACTCGATTAACGACGAAAGAGTTTCTCAAACTTTAAACGTATAGGCACCGGGAAAATAAAATTTTTTAAAAAATGCAAATTTTTTATAAGTCTATCAGGCGCATGTATTGATAGAGAGAATTTTACTTTCGTTTGTTTTGTGTCCTGCCTAAGTAAGAAACAAGTGAGTCGTTAGTGTAAAAAACTACCGAAAGAGTGACATTCTGTCCGACATGTGCCTAATGAGGCTCTTTTAAAATACAGAAATCAAATAAATTTCTTCATTGCAGGCAAGTCTTTTACTTTCTTTAGGTAATATAAGAAATATTTTGACTGATCCTGTCAACATCATTGTTACTTTCAAATGAAATAAGACTTAGTTTAAATATGGTGTTTAATTTATCCTTTTTTGTGTTTTTTATTTAAATGACAAGTATTGTTTGATTAGGAGAATTATCAATGAAAGATTATTGTCGAATATAAATGGAAAATACAAATTATATTTGGCTGCTAAAACACTCATATTTGTGTATGTATTGAGTTGTTATTGAGAGATGGCAAAGGAGTCCTTGGATGAATGCCTGCATGCATCGTCCTCTTTCACCTCTAAATTCTAAACAACTAAAAACTTCCAAAAAATTTGCGGTCATTGACTTGTATCTATGTTTTTCTTCTCATATAGTTTTTGTTTCAAAAAGCACCTCACTTTCTTGAGAGCATTGGTTGAGTGCGGATGCAAAATCGAGAAATTAAAAGAAACTTCGATTTGTAATCAGTTCCTCTGGATTTTATGTTTTGTGTTCAGTAATTATTCTAGTAATTATTCTTGTGGTACTTTTGGCTCTAAATGCAGGGATAATCATTAAAAACATTTTGACTTTTCGAAATTGTGTATTTTTAACGAATTTTATAGTGTGCAGGGGTTCATTTGGGGTGTGTTCCACATGCGCTAGAGGGATGAAACTTTTTGGTGGCATTTTCGGCACCAAATGCAGCAATAATCATAAAAAACATTTTAAATTTTCGAAATTGTGTATTTTTAACGAATTTTATAGTGTGCAGGGGTTTATTTGGGGTGTGTTCCACATGCACTAGAGGGATGAAACTTTTTTGTGGTACTTT
>NC_046657.1:97133247-97136745 GCF_010883055.1 Belonocnema kinseyi | reverse complement strand
TTAAATATACTTCAGCGAATACAAAATAAATGTCTACGAATTATTGTAAACGCAAATCCTAGAGATGGAAATGAAGATCTACACCAAAAATACAAACTAGAATCTATTAGAAATCACATTTATAGCCTTACTAAAGAATTTTATACAAATTAAATAGGGAGCATTCAGGAACTTAGTGAGGAACTCATCGTCTATAAGACCAAAGATGAAATCCCATTGAAACTAACACACAATATGCCATATCAAATGCTGCTAGGGGAGCCTCAACACTCGATCTAACCTCGAAAATGCTTGACTCGGGAGTCTCATCTCTTCTTTATTAGCAGGGGATTCGGCTCCCGATTCGGGGCTCCATGCATTCCACCTAGAAAATACGATCTCTCTTTGTTATTGTTATGTTAGTTTTATCTTAGCTTTAAGACCAACTGATAATTTATAAGTTTTTGTACAAAATTTTTTTACTTTAAGTATATCACAACAAAATTATCCTGCGATGCATCAACAGTAAAATTTGCACAAAAGATAAAATATATAATTAATAAGAGGTAAAGTTCCAGCCGGGAACTAGGTATCTAAACTTAAATGATAGAATGAATAAGAAAACTCTGTATTGATCTCCTGTAATATTATGAACAATAAATATATTTTTTTAAATGCAAAATGCAAATTATCGAAGACTTGCAAAGAATGTTGAATAAACTAAATGCAAGCATGAAGAGCATGGGCCTCAAAATTAACGCAAAATGAGAAAACACTATGGAATATTGTATTAAATGATGAGAGAATTGAACAAGTTGATAAGATCGCGCACCTTGATAGCTTATTTGTTAGGGACGAGAAGATAGAGGAGTTAGCTAGACGCATGAACGAAGGTAAGAAGGTAATTGGTGGAGCAGGTCCCCTTATCAGGAGTAAAAATATATCAAATAAAGCTAAAATGGTAATGCATAATTCTAAAAATTCTATATCCCTTCCTCACATTACTTCATTCCCCTTCGAGTGAGTCACGCCTACCCCGAAAGGAAATAGCTTAATGGTGTAATAATAATATACGAAAAATTCATTAAGATTCCTATAAAAATTAAAAATGGTTTTTTATCTTGGAAAATTAATTTTAAGAGAATATTTATGGAGATTTCGAAAGATTCCCAACATTTTAAACAAAAATTAGAAACTTTTAGGGGATTATTTCTTATTTTTCAGGATTGATTAAGGATTAAAGATTTTTAAAGTTTGAAGATAATGAAACAGTTTTCTCAAGATTTATAGAGAAATTTTCAATTATATTTTTGTTTTAAAACTTATTTTTTACAAAATACTTGAAAAGAGTTTTAAATGAAAACAAATTTGGAAGTATAAACAAAATTAAACAATTATTATTACAGAAAAAATTCCATTAGGTTAAAAGATATTTAGAAGTATTGAAGAGATTAAATATAATTAAAAATTTGGAATGATTCCAAAAATTGTTTAGCAAAATGTATATTTTTAAAAAACTTTAAATAAGATTTTGACGGTTTTAAATGATTTATTAAGATCTTTAGGTAGTAACAAAATATACTTCAGATTCCTGTAAAAAATATTATCGATTTTTCTTTAAAAAAATATTTAACAAGATTTCAAAGCAAATTTTGTCGTATAAATTATATAATTTAAAAAAATGTATTAGTTGATTCAGTGTTCAAATTAGAGCATTGAAAATTATAGTGTGGATTTTTTTTGAACCATCAATCTGTACAATTTATGAAATTCAGAATTTTTTATTTTGTAGTTTACCGAAATTTATTTTAAAATTGGAAAATTTTTCTTTGTTTTTTGTCAATTACTTTTTTAAAAAAACTAGATTATCGTGGTCATACAAACGCATTGGTGTAAGTAGAGAAAACATGTCTGGCATAAAAAGAGAATCATCCTCCGTAAAAAACGTGTGTTGGCCCTGAAAAGGGCCGATTGTTTAATGTAGTGTGCATGTTGAAATTAAGCACGTTCATTTATTTAATGTTGATTGATATACTTTTATATTTGGCGGGCTTCTCTCGAAATTAAATTATATTCGAAACTACACATTTAATATCAATAAAGTAAAAGAGATTATTACTCAATTTATCTTTCCGTAGATTTCGGTAGAAAAGTGTTTTTTTTTTCTACCAAAACACTCGAAATATAATACAATATTTGCACTTTTGTTTATTTAATGTTGACTGATATACTTTTATATTTGGCTGGCTTTTCTCGATATTAGATTGGTTCGAAATTACACTTTTAATATCAATAAAATAAAAGTGATTATTAATCAATTTACCTTTGCGTATATTTCGGTAAGAAAATGTTTTTTTTTCTACCAAAACACTCGAAAAATAATGTAAAAATAAGCACGTTCATTTATTTAATGTTGATTGATATACTTTTATATTTGGCGGATTTCTTTTGAACACTCGAAAAATAATGCAAAATTTGCACTTTTGTTTATTTAATGTTGATTGATAAACTTTTATATTTTGCGGGCTCCCTCTCGAGAATCTATAAATAAAATTATTTAAAAATAAAATTCAAAGCTGCTTAAATTGTAGAATTTTAAATTTGCATTGCATTTAAACAAGTTTTAATTTATGCTACAGATTTGTCTAAGACACAAAAATTAATTTTTTATAAGTTTTAACGTGTTAAATGTAAATTTGTTAACTTATAAACCTTTACAGTTTATTTATTCGAAAAAAAAGTTTAAAAATAAAATTTTTAATAAAGTTTAAAAAACGCTATCGCAACTGAAGGGGAAAGATATTTGCACATTGGAATCAACAGATTGTAAAAATTGTGATCATATTTACAGTTTTTGAAACTGGTAACATTGAAAAATTTCGATAATGTTAGGTCATAATTATGGAAAGAATTTGCGGCTAGTAAAACCACTTATTCTGAGACTTGCATGACATGAACAGACGGTACATGGTATCTTTGATTATAATCAAAGTCTCTTTATAACATTTCCATTTTAGTCAATAATTTCGACTTGTGGTTATTTGATATTCATGTAAATGTAATAAACATGAATTAATTTATATTAAATTGTATTTACTGAGTTATTTATCGGTTTGAAAAACAAGTTTAAGGTTAATGAGCATTTACACTGCGGATGACACGCATCAGGATGATATAAACCCGCGACATTTGCCTTCAAAACTCACAATGATTTTCGGACATACCAACCTCATATTATGTACATCAAACAATCGTCCATTGTAAGACATTAAAACTGCTTCAATTGACTGATGCTTGTCAAATCACGGAATGAAGAACTTTTTTAAAAAAACTAGATCATCGTGGCCGTGTAAACGTATTGGTGTAAGTACAGAAAACATGTCTGGCATAAAAAGAGAATCATCCTCCGTAAAAAACATGTTTTGGCCCTGAAAAGGGCCGATTGTTTAATGTAGTGTGCATGTTGAAATTAAGCACGTTCACCACGGATTCGGCGAGCCAATTGGATATCCTTGGGCA
>NC_046657.1:97130382-97133147 GCF_010883055.1 Belonocnema kinseyi | reverse complement strand
AAGAAATTTCATAATAATACTTGATATTTCAATATTCATAATTGATATAGTCGATTACGATTTAGGGAAATCGTGTAAATATACAAATTATTGTTAGCATAATTACGAAACTTTACAATTAGAATATGAAAACTTAATATCTTTAGAACAAGAATTGGTATATTCAATAGCAAAGATTGATATTTTATGTATCAAAACGCAGAATAAGAAAAATTGATAATGACATATTCAAATAATGTGAAAGCAATTATAGGAATTGATAGATTGAGGTACAAAAAAGTTTATATAAATATTCTACAAATTAAAATAGTCAAAGAGAAGGTGAAAGGTAATAAGAGATATTTTTATTTTCTGTGATAGAAGCTAACAGAAATTATAACCTTCAGTTGAGGAAATTGCAAAACACTATCAAAAAATCCGAGTAGCTCCAATAATCTCCCGAGGTTAGCCGAATCCGCCGATTGTACCTCATAGTGATGTGGATCGGAGAACTTCGTGTTTCCCGCTAAACTGGTCAAGATTCATGTATGGATTCGTGTTTTCTAGTGTTTTGTTTTTACGGCAAGAGTGGTAATAATTGGCTAAAGTATACACCTTTTATGATATTCAACTTGCAAATTATAAAAGTTATTAGTAGAAAATTTCAAGGATTTTACCACTCAGGTTTTGAGCATCAGATTACAAAGCATTGCTAAAGATTCTAGAAGGTTTCAATATATTCTAAAGATTTTAAAATATTTAAAAGGATTTTTAAAAGTTTTACAAAGATTTATGAACGTTTAACGACGAGTTTATGGATTTAAACGATTGAAAAGAGGCGTGTACATTAGGGTGGTCCAAAATCATACGTGTTGAAATTTTTTTGGTTTTCGAACAATGGGATTCAGGTTTCTGGATTTAAACTTAGCTTGCGGGAGATATTAAGAACTTTTTGAGGAGTCTCTAATCAATCATTTCCATTAAATTACTTTAAATTTTACTTCCCCTTGTGGAACCCCAAAAATGCCCCAAAAAACTGAAATTCACATTTTTACCAAAAATTTACACATAAATGCTCTGTTTTTCCCTTTTTTGCCATAAGTTATTTTTTTTTGTCAAGTGAAATGTTTTTCAATATTTTTCAATTAATAACCAATGGTTTAAACAATTCAAACCAAACTTACTTTGAGCTTACAAAGAACAAAACGAGTGTGTCTACGGGGGTAATTTAAAGGGGAAAATTATAAAAATAATCTCAGAACGACAAAATTGAATGTAATTTTTATAGAATGAAGTCTTACTGAAAAAAATAAACTTTTCATGACCAATGTAAAACATTTTATGAACAAATATTAGTTATTTAAAGCATTTGCTTAACGTTTAAATATGAAACAATAAGCGATATACATAATTGAATTGAGACAAAAATCAGATTTTTGAAACACAATTTCCAATAAAATGTTACATTAATATTTTATAAATTTATGAAACAATACGATACTAATTTAGACAAAAAATTGTGCTCTTCAAAATGTCAAATTACCACAATAATTGCAGAAAAACAGAAATTTCAAACATTTATTTTGAAAAAAATCGTTTAAAGAAACAAAATTTATGTAAACAAATAAGAATTTATTACAAAATAAGTTACTAGTATCTAAATGACGTATATATTTAATAATAAGCAGCAAAGCTAACTATATTTTTTTAAACTAGAGTTTTATACCTCTTTTTAAGGAAAAGTTACAATTAAATAATGATAAATTGTTTAAACGAATACTAATTCTTGAAACAAAGATCATTATTCCTAAAAATGAGCAATTGTCCAATCAAACATAAAAAAATCTACCTTTCAATAAGTGAAAAAAAATATTATTTAAACAAAAATAAATTGTTTAAACAATTGTTAATTAGTTGAAAAATACTTAAAACCATTCAACTTGACAAACAAAAATAATTTATGGCAAAAAAAGGGAAAAACAGATCATTTATATGTAAATTTTTGGAAAAAATGTTAATTTCAGTTTTTTGGGGCATTTTTGGGGCTCCATGAGGGGGGGGGGCATCAACATTTAAAGTAATTACATGGAAATGAATGATTAGAGACTCCCCAACAAATTCTTTATATCTCCCGCAAGCTAAGTTTAAATCCAGAAACCTGAAACCCATTTCTCCGGAAACCAAAATTTCCCCATGTTAATCTTATGGGATTTTCAGGGCCTTTGCGGCACGTCTTAATATTAACCGAGTTGGCTCAAACTGAAAGCGATTTTTTTTCGGCAACCTCAAAAAATAGGAGAGGGGGGCATGTCCTCCATTAGAAAGTAGGTTGTTTGCACCTCCCTAGTGTACATCACTAGTTTAAAAATATTTCACAACAATTTTACAAGGCTTTTAAGTATTTTCTAAGATTTAAAGAATTTCAAACATTTTAAAAATTGTACAGTACATCAGATTTCAAAGATTGTAAAGTATTTGGAAGATTTTAAAATATTTCACTAAATTTCAAAGATTTCTATAATTTCAACGAATAAAAAAAATTCACAAATATTTCAAAAGATTTCATAAAAATTTCCCAAAGATTTTGAATATCTCATAAAGATTGCAAGGGTTTCGAAGATTTGAAAATGGCCTTTACACCAGATTTCAAAATTTTCACAATGATTTCGAACAAATTTTAAACTAAGCATTCACAAATACGTCATACAAATTTTACAAAGATTTCAGGTATTTTAAAGATTGTAGAGATTTCAAACATTTTACCAAAATTGAGAATGACTCCAAAA
>NC_046657.1:97120401-97130282 GCF_010883055.1 Belonocnema kinseyi | reverse complement strand
TCCATTTTCTTATTAGACATTTTTCATAGTAAAAAAGTCAAGCTTTCTTTTGAGACTATTTAAAAAAAAATCGTAGATGCCTAAATTGCGAAAAAAGTTAAAAAAAAAATTGATTGATTGAAAAAATGGTTTAAACAATTTTTTTGTTATAAATAATAAAATAGGATGAAAACGTCTAAAAAGAACTTTCCAAAACCCTCATAAAAATTTTAAATCGCGTAATTAGAAAGGAAGTTACAGGCGTTTGAAACTACCCCTGCAGGCATTGGGGTTGAAAATTCAACCCCCCCTCACTTGGGGAGGGTTGGTAATCCTGGTCTATAAGTTTGTGTATTAACTACTGTTGGGTAGGCGAACATATTCCCAGAATTTAGAGACAATCGAAAAACATGACTTTTTGAGTTGGGGCAGTTGAGAAATAATGTCCCTTTAGTGTTTCCTTTTAGGACCTTAGTAATTTTCCATAGAGATTTGTCTTTAGTTTGCAAACTATTTAGTTTTGTAGTTCCCTTGGTATTTCTATGTGCTCTTAGCTGCTGCCTAATTATTTTTGTTAGTTTATTCATTATGGTTTTCAGATAAGGGGAACTACATTTTTGCCATGGTTTTTTAATTTTATTTCTGTCACTAATTAATTATTTAACGTGAGCGGGCGTGGTGTATGTGAATTGGAAAGGGCGAGCTAACGGTATATTTTTTAATATTTCTTGAGTAATAATGGTAGAAAAAGCAGCAACGCTTTTATCTATTTCGACCATAATTATATAGTGAATTCTCGTTATTATTGTTACCTGCTATTTTTTCAGTTGAATGCCAACTGCTTCTATATTCTTAGTTCCCACATCTATTTTATGAAATTGTATTCCCTTTTTAATTAATATGGCAACATCACCTTCTCCATTATTATCAGGACTGTCTCTTCTCACAATATTATAGCCAGTGATTCTACATTTGGATTTATTTTTAAATCTTGTCTCGCAAATCAGCATTACGTCAATTCTATATTTATGCATAAAAGAGGTGAGTTCAAAGATATTTTTCGTGATTCCATTGGCATTCCAGTAAGCTATTAATAATAATCTGTCTAGTCTATACTGTGCTTGCGTTATAGTTAATTAGGTCATAGGAGTGAATTTTTCGATCCTAGTTTTACACTTGCTCAAAGAGTTTTTAATTATTTTCAATAATTGCAAAAACTCATTTAGATTAAGTTGCTCGTCTAATTTGGTTAATTCATCGCTTATATTACTTACAAGTCTTGAAGTGCATGTGGAAGAACTCGCTGCTGTTCGACTTTCAGCTCGCTGCTTCGTTTCGATACTTCTTAGATGTTCACTATACTGGGTATTTACTTTCAGCTCTGCAGCCGTCGGCCTCAAAGGTGGAAATGAAGTTGCTGGGATGATACCGCTTGGCTGTATTCTGGTTCTTGAACCTAGCTTCCTTCTTGCTTCAACTTTCTTAAAAGGTCAATGTAGGTAGGGTACCTTCTGTATTTGGCTGTATGTACTCCTTTTCAGTTGGTACACTGTGGTTCCTTATCCGGAGTCTTATCGCAGTCCTTCGTTAAATGATCTTTTAAGCATTTGACGCACCTTGGGGGATGGTTACAGTGGGCAGTACCATGACCAAAATTCTGGCACCTATGGCACTGAGTTACTCTAGAAGAATTCCTGTATCTTACCATACGTATTTTTACATTTAAAATGTATTTAATTTTGATTGTCATTCCGGCCTGGGGTGGGGGTGACTTACTTCATGAGAAAGTCTTTTAGCATCGCGTGTTTGCGAAGAGGATCAAAATTATAATTCCCCAGAGACGGTTTCTTTGATACACTCTGAAATGTATGGCAGTTGAAATTCTCTGTGAAGGACAGAATTCTTAATATACCCAGGGGTTTTTGTGATACGTCTGAGAAATTTATTTTAAATTATCTGAATGTGATTAATATTACTTTTTGACGCGCCTCCTCATATTGTACATGCATAAGTTATGCTTGGTAGGATAAACATTTTGTATATTAGAATTCCATAATCAGGTTTTAGACTCGAATGTCTGTTAATGATTGGATTGAGGCGTGACATTACCCCGAGGGCTTTTTCCTTAGTTTCCTGGATATGCTCTTTCCAGTTAAGACGTTTGTGAAGTTTACCTCCCTATACATTTTACTGAATTTTTCCATTCTATTGGTTCTTTAAACATTTTTGGTGGATCTATTTTAGCAGGCCTTCTGGCTGAGAAAAGAATTGATTCTGATTTTGCTACATTAATGTTTATTCTCTAAAGATGAGCCCATGTCTCAATGATTTCAAGAGCTTTGTTAAGTAATTTCAAGATTTTCGGGACTGACCAAGAAGAAGTAAATAGTGCGGTGTAGTCTGCATATAATCCAATTGTAAATTCGGGGATCTCAGGGATGTCGTTCACGTAGATAATGAAGAACACCTGACCTAGAATGCTGCCTTGGGGCACACCCTCTCGGATGGGGTTTTCTTTTGAGAGTGTCTGGCCTATTTTTACTGAGAGTTTTCTGTTAGAAAGATAAGAGTTTATAAAAAGGATGAGTCCTCTTGGGAAGTTGTAATTTATTAGTTTTCTGAGCAGTCCTATGTGCCAGACACTATCAAAAGCTTTTTCTACATCGAGGAAAACATCTCCGGCATATTTTCTTTGATTGAAATTTAGGCCAATGGCTTTAGTAAGCTTGAGCATCATCAGCTGCGTAGAGTGACCCTTTCTAAAACCGTATTGTTGCGATTTAAGGAGGCTGTTTTCTTCAAGGTGAAAGTTTACGCGAGTGAGTATTATTTTTTCAAAAATTTTGCTCATATTATTAAGAAGACTAATGGGCCTGTAGCTGGTTGGATGATATGGATCTTGGCCTTTTTTCTGAAAAACTATCACATGAGCTCTCTTCCATCAATTAGGGAAGTAGCTTAGCTGAATGCAAGCATTGAAGATAGTGGTAAGGAGAGTTAGGCACGTGATAGGAAGTTTTTTAAGGGCAAAATTTGAAATTGAATCCGGGCTGGGTGCTTTCTTATTGTTAGTATTTTTAATATGTTTGGTTAATTCCTTGTAGGTTATTTTCTTGAAGTGATCAGTGCTTTTGATTTTAAGAAAGCGCGAAAAAATTGTGTCGCATTCAGCAATATGTTGGGGGTCAGATGGCTCGTCATATGGAGCGAATTTATTTTCATACTTTGATGCTAGAAAGGTTGGCTTTATCGATAAGAGAACGCGCGAACGTTTGATTCGGTTGCTTGAGAGTTGGAATATTATTTCGCGGCTTTGTTAAGACTTTAGTCATATGATATAAAGAGTTATCTTTAATTTGAAGTTTACTTACTTCCATATTCCAGTTTTTACATCGGTTGAGAGGTAGGCTGAGAGGTAGATCGTATTTTTTAATGGTAGTATGTGGGACTGAAGTGTGAATGGCAGTTTTAATGCTAGAGGTTAGGTTAGATACGGCTACGTCGATGTGTGTAGTGGTTGTCAGTTTAGGTTCAAAATTAACGTGAGATTCTAGGGTCGAGTTGAATGTTTGCCAGTTAGCTTTTGCGAATTTTTAGCGAGGCGCGACCACAGCTTTTTCACAGTTAGTATAGAGGGTAAGAAGAACTGGTCGGTGTTCTGAGTCTAATTCATCAATGTTGAGGGTGTCAAGGTTATAGAAGTTATTTTTTGTAATTGCAATGTCAATGAGCTCAGATTTATGTTTGACATTATGGGGGAAGAAAGTATGCGAGTCTGGTGCTGAAACAGACAGGTACTGGTTGTTTATGAATTCAAACAAATTTTTTCCAATTTTTTTGGTTGTTCTACTGTTTCAAGATATGTGCTTAGCATTTAGGTCCCCTGCAGAAATTATCGAGGGTGCAGTGAGGATCCGTGGTTGCCATCAGCCTTCGTCGATGGGTACCTGCAATTCTAGTGGTTGGCGGTGGTTGATTCAACTTTGGTTATGTTGATTGTAAGGTAGTTTTTCGGGATCCCTAGGGCTTCTTTCGGACGTCAACCTTTGATATACCCGGGCCACTATGTATAGGGCGTTTTAGTAAGCCTATAGGCTGTTTCGCGGGGTTTTGATTCCTGATACCAGGTTTTTGTGCTGGTTCCCGCTTTCTCAGATGAGCAGTGTAGCTCGACGTTTCCTCCAGGTTCGTCACACCATCAAAAGATGAGGGTTTTACTGGCATAACCGGAAACGCTCGATGTTTGATTGATCGGTCGTGAATTACCAAAACGCGGCAAAAACTTTCGTCAAGTTGATGCTCTTGCGGGGTTTGGATAGCTTCCTTTTGGTTGGCAATTGGCCCCGGCTCACTCGGGTCATCTGACCCTTCTGAGTAATTGGAATCGGAATGTTCAGGGCTGATGATCTGATTCCCCGATAATGCCTCGACTCCCCTATTTAATTTTCCCTATTTATAACTTTTTATACCGCCATTTTATAAGTCTTGAGCCCGGATTTTCTATGTAGGTCATCCAATATACTGGCTCATGGTCGCAGGCCAGGATGAATTCTCTACCGAAAAGATATGGCCGAAAATTACCTACTCCTTGGAGAACAGCTAGGCTTCTTTTTCTTCCTTGTCATATTTTAATTCGTGGTTCTTCATTACCTTAGAAAAATAGGTTATTGGCATGTCCATATTCTCCTTTTCTTGGGTTAAAACTGCCCCTACTGCGTAATCCTAAGCATCGGTGGTCAATTTAAAAATCTTCTTGACGTCCGGGTACTGCAGAATAGGATCCTTGCAAAGATGGCGACGGAGCTTCAGAAAACTTTTGACCTGCGCTTTGCCCATTCAAATGTGGTCTCCTTCTTCAGGAGATCAGTCAAAGGCTTTGCTAGCTTAGCATAGTCCTTAATAAATCTTCTATATTAACTTGTCAGGTATTAAAATTGCCTGACAGCCTTCACATTCTTTGGCTTAGGAAAGTTTTTAATGGCTTGTATTTTCCCTGGGTTCGGTTTTACTCCATCTCTGCCTATTATGTAGCCTACATATGCGATCTCGAAACGCAGAAAATAACGCTTATCGGGTTGTAACTTTAGGTTCCCGTTTCGCAATCGTTCGAATAGACGTCGAATCGTGACGTCATGACTTTGAAGGGATTCTGAGTACGCAACGAAATCATCCAGATGAACGAATTCTTCGGTTCCATACATTCGCTTAAAGGTGGATGGGGCATTCTTAATTCATCAAGATTAAGACCGGCTTCTGATCATAGACAAGTTCGTCAAGAATATCAATTGTGTGCACATTTACTATGTTTTTCTTGATGGCTAGGTCTACAATGCTGGGTCGACCTTTTGGATTATAAGGATATAGATTAAAAGTGTCCGGAAATTCTAGGGCAAAGGGATTTCGACTTATGTAGTTATAGAATATGTTTCCATTTTCATTATTATTGTAGCAGTTCCAGCTGACATACTTGAAATTAAAATCTCCAGCTATCAAGACCTTGAGACTCAGGTTGAGGATATGATTTAATTCATATGTGCTAATGTGACTTTCTGGTGGGGCATTTGGCATAATACTAACATTATTTTATTTTCTAGCTCAATTGCATGCGCTTCAAATGATTTGATATTGTCTAGCTTAACTTCAATACAAGGGATATGATTTTTAACATACAGGGCTACTCCTCCTGCAGGTTTTTCGCTTGGCCTATCTTTTCTAAAGCATTTATATCTAGGTACCCGTACCGTAGATTTATTCTTGAACCATGTTTCCTCGACCATGAATATATTTATATCATAGTTGTTAAGAAACATGGGTATATTAGGTTTTTTGTTTTCTAAGCCACTGGCATTCCAGTGTACTATTTTTAAGTTTTTAAGCTTAACGGGAATATTCATCAAATTCAACAGCTAGCTTACTAATTGTTTGTAATCTTTGAGAATTATTTTGGCATGTATATAATTTTTCTGTGAGTTTAATTCCTAATTAAAATAGTTTACCTATATCGAATAGTTGATTTATTTCTTGTACGACGCCTAGTAGATTTGTATATTTTGTGTTTCATTGTCTTTGGGTACAGTTGTGCGTTGGTTATACTGTCTCGGCAGAGTCTTGCCAGTTTTCCATGCTGTTGGCGTGTTTTCTTCACCCTTAAGAGTTCCACTTTTTTAAGATGCTTTTTGTATGTCTCACATCCGCTGTAGTTTGCAGGGTTTTCACCTTTGCAATTGACACATTGCGGTTTTTGCTTACTGGGTTTTGGGCAGTCCGTCGTGAGGTGGCTTAATATAGACACTTGACACAGCGTGATCAGTCTTGTATTGCGGTACTTTTTCCATCGGATTCTCATGTAGCATAATGCCATAATTTTAAAGCCGCCCTGTAGTTTAGTATCCTTATGCAGGATCACCATGTGGACGGGCGAGTCAAAAGTAGGGTCATATTTTGCATCTTTTGATGTTGTAGCCTTGGCTTTTAGTTTGAGCACTTTCGATATTTGTAGTCCTTGTCGCTCCATATCGTTTTGTATGACGCTCTCTTCCAGGTATCCCAGTGAATGAATAACGAGCTTCTGTAGTTTGTCTAGTTTCATGGAATATGTGTAATAAGGCACGCTTTTCTCGACAAACAGTTTTTTAATTTTGTCATGGTATTTTTGTTTGTCAGCGTAGATAGTTATTCTCGTATATTTTTGTAGTTCTTCTTTATTTCTGGATCTGCTTCCATCGCTTCATGTCTGAAGTTAATAAGTAATCCGTAGTCATTGACATAGCTTTCTAGTATGATTGGGGGCGTTTTTTGCTTTTTGCCCTTTTTATTAGTATCGTTCTGGGGTTGTGCTGTATCCGTTTTTTCCTTTATGTCAATATCAAATTCCTTATTTTCCTGTTCCATGTATGACACTTCATCTAAAGCTTCAAACCTATTGCTCAGTTTGATTGGCATTCCTTTGTTGTTTGCCGTTCTGTCATAGGGCTTGAATTTTGCAGTGATGTTCTCATTCCCGGCTCTCATCTTGAGCTTATTTTTCGTTGCCATTTTTCTATTTTTTTTTATTTCTGCAGATAGGCGCGCGCCAAACACATTCGTCTATCCACAATATTATAGACAGGCGTGCGCCAAACGCCTCCGTCTTTTTTTCGTTTTAATAAAATCTTTATTGTTCGTAATAAGTAAATACAAAATATGACTTTGTACAGAATTTCCTTACTATTAGGTACCTATTTCCTAAAGGGGACGCTTGACCCTGTCTAGTTTCATTTGTAATACTGTTATATTAATAGTAATAATGTGTGTATGTTGAATTAGTGGTCATTGTTAAGGCAAAAATGGAGCAAAAAATACCTATAAGTAAAGAATCTTAAACCTAAATCTTAAAACTAATAAACTGTACAAACAAAACAGAGATAGTTAAGACGTTGATGCTATATTTTTGAACACGCAGGCAATTATTATTTTATAAGTATGTGATAGGGCATCCTATACTTCATTTAAAAGGCATATCATCCGTTTGTAGTGGTGTGGCTTCCTAGAGTTCCAATCGTCTCATTTAATTTTTTTAAAGTCATTTGTTAATTTACTAATTTAGTATGATATAAGTGGAAGTTTTAATTGCTTATGTAGATCAATGTTTCTAGCTCTAGAAGAAGCATAAGTAATCATTCTGACAATTTTATTTTGAAAGCGTTGAAGTCTATGTATGTTTGAATTGCTCATACTGCTCCAAGCTGGGGCGGCATATAAGAACATCGGTCTAATTATCATAGTGTATAGAAGAGTTTTGTTTTTAAGGTTTAATCTACTTTTACTACAGAATAGGCAGTAGAGCATGCCTAGCATTTTTGTCCCTTTTTAATAGAATTATCAATGTGAATATTGTGGTTAAGTTCAAAATGTAGTATAAGGCCCAAGCATTTTGCCATACTTCGGCGTTCAATGATTCTACAAGAATCTCAAAGTCAGGTAACTCTATTTTTCTTTTCTTTTCACGGGGAAGCCGAAAAAAGTGCTATATCGTCAGCAAATAATGAGATCCTAATCTCTTTCTGAGTCGGTATTTCATTAATGTAACATAAAAAAGGGAGCTGCCCCAAGGTGGAGCCTTGGGGAACCCCTGCATTAATGCTTGGCTCTTTTGATGCGGTACCATTTACTGTTACAAAAAACTTTCTATTTTTTAGATAGCTTTCAATGATTTTAATTAAGTAGGTAGGAAATTTAAGTTTATGAAGTTTATAAATTAGCCCTCTATGCCACACGGTATCGAAGGCTTTTTCAAGATCCAATAGAACCATGGCGGTTGAGATATTTTTGTTAAAATTGGTGCTAATATAGTTAATAAGTTTAATTAGTTGCTGCACTGTGCTTCTGTTTCTTCTAAATCCAAACTGTTCTGAGATTAAGATATTATTTCGCGGGTCAAAATTGAACATTTTGTTGTAAATTATTCGTTCGAAAAGTTTTGCAAGTGTAGAAAGTAGACTAATTGGTCGATAGCTTTCTGGAAATACCTTGTCCTTTCCAGGCTTGTGAAAATGTACAAATAATGTTCGCAGTTTTCCATATTTCAGGGAAGTAGCAAAGCATTAAGCAGGTATTGAAGATATACATCACTTGAACGAGAGGCTTTTTTGTTAAATTTTTAAGCAAAATATTTTGAATAGTATCCCTTCCTGGGGCCTTCCCAGAACCTGTTTCATGATCACTTTTTTAATCTCTTTAGAAGAGATTAGGCCTACATCTTTAATGTCAGAAGGTACATGCGCAATTTCTCTGTACTTATCGCTAACAAGCTTATCAATGTTTGGGTTTCCCATATCTTCGGTAAGATGATGGACAGATTCATGCAAAGTAGGAATTTTTATTAATATTAGCTTTTCTGATAAGGCAGATAGCAATTTTCCAGAGTGAATTATTTGTCATTGTAAGACTTTCAAGTTATTATTCCAATTGTAATTGTAGAACTTAGCAGTTTCTTTATTAAATATATTGGCAAGTTTATTATGTATTTTTTTGATTTCATGACTAGCTGTCCTTTGAGCGATTTTGCGTAGGGTGTTCCTATCTTTTTAAGTTATTTTATGTAATCTGGTACACTTTGGTGATAACTTTCCAGCTTTGTTACAGGCATGCGATTTTTTTGCGGCATTTAGGACAATACTGCTAAGCTTCTTAACGTTACAATTTACGTCATCTACAGTCTTAATGTGCGAATTTAAGCCTAGTTCTCGATTAATTACACAGCCACACAACAAAAAGTGTGCGGATCTGGTAACAAGACACACGTATTCCTATGGATTTTGGGGCGCTGAATTCAAATTCGGTATCAAAAATCACCCATCACGTCATGGTTGAGCCATAACCTCAAAAAATGACGAAAATCATGCACTGAGGCAAATAAATGTCAAAATAATTCCAGTGATGCAAATTTTCACTTCAAAAACATGTCGACAACTGTGAAGGATCAACCCTTGCCTGATATCAACTTATTTAACATAACTTCACCCAACAGAACCTGACCTCACCTAACCTGAATTAACAGAAATTTATTGAACTACACGTTAAGATCTGGAAGCATATTTTCCCAGTAGCAAATGTGTGCTACATCGAATGAGTCAACTCGAGCCTAACCTAGAAATAAATCTAACTTAACCTAGCCTAACCTAACCTCACGAAACACAATTAAACTGATTGTGTTGTCCCGTTGTTTTTGCGGTACTGTTTGAATCAGCTTGGGCTTAACCTGCAAAGAGGTCAAACCTATCCTAACCTAAAAAAAACCTGACCTAACCTAACCTAACGTGTATGTAAGTGTACGGTTCTCAGTCTTAAATGTGTGCTATATTTAATAGGTTAACTCGATCTTAACCTACAAATGAATCTAACTTAACAGAACCTAACGAAAT
>NC_046657.1:97117091-97120301 GCF_010883055.1 Belonocnema kinseyi | reverse complement strand
TAGAAAGTGAAGTTTTAAATTCATCAAGCAGCCTAACTTTTTGTAGTTTTTTATCATTTTCGCAACAATATTCTCGTAGTCTGGACTTTTTTTGTTACCGAGCTAGCAACAAGCGGCTACGAAACTCCAGGCACTTACTGCTATTAATGTCAAAATATAAAAGTACGCAAGAACAGGGTTGCCAGCGTAATCGGTTAGGTTAGGTCAGGTTTTGTTAGGTTAGGATAGGTCAAACCTCTATGTAGGTTAAGCCGAAGCTGAATGAAACGTTACCGCGAACACAACGGGACAACACAATGAGTTTAATTTTGTTACGTGAAGTTAAGTTAGGTTAGGTTAGGTCAGGTCAGGTTTTTTTAGGTTAGGATAGGTTTGAACTCTTTGCAGGTTAAGCCCAAGCTGATTCAAACGGTACCGCAAACACAGCGGGACAACACAATCAGTTTAATTGTGTTTCGTGAGGTTAGGTTAGGCTAGGTTAGATTTATTTCTAGGTTAGGCTCGAGTTGACCCATTCGATGTAGCACACATTTGCTACTGGGAAAATATGCTTCCAGATCTTTACGTGTAGTTCAATAAATTTCTGTTAATTCAGGTTAGGTGACGTCAGGTTCTGTTGGGTGAAGTTATGTTAAATAAGTTGATATCAGGCAAGGGTTGATCCTTCATAGTTGTCGACATGTTTTTGAAGTGAAAATTTGCATCACTGGCATTATTTTGACATTTATTTGCCTCAGTGCATGATTTTTCGTCATTTTTTGAGGTTATGGCTCAACCATGACGTAATGGGTGATTTTTGATACCGAATTTGAATTCAGCGCCCCAAAATCCATAGGAATACGTGTGTCTTGTTACCAGATCTGAACACTTTTTTTTTGTGTGGCTGTGTTATTTCTCTAAATTTGTCCCAAACGGCGAGTTTATAATTAAAGTAAAAAATCATAACTCGCGTAATTTTTAATATTTTTAGCTAACAAGTTATAAGTAAATGCTTGAGATACTATAGTTTAAGAAAAAATTACTGTAATATTGATTCTTTCAAAGAAGGTATTTATTTTACAAAATGAAACCTCAATTTTTGAGTAAAATTGAACACCATATATTTTAGTATTGAAATCACTTTATTTTTTTTTAAATGGACAAAAACCTTTTTAAAATTGTTACAAAATAGTTATAAATGTATATAAATGTAAAAAGAAAGCTAAATAAAATTTTAAATAAAACTTTTTCAACCTAGCAATTTCTGTCTTGGCCTGAACAGTCACTGTAGATACCTGCGCGGTGCTTATAGTACATTAGGCGCCTGTATGAGCGACCGGCCAATTTATTGTTTTCTGCCATCTGAAAAACAAGAAACAATGAAATAATGAATAAAAAAATTTATTTTTCTTAAGATAATATACTTACGCAGAAAATTTATCAAAAATCACAAAAATAACCAGCAAAAATTTGTGAAAAAAATAACTTTTTGGTTCACTGATGGCTCACGGGGTAATTAATACCTCCACAATTTTTGGAGACTACTTTGAATGACAGTCCAACGGACACTGACGCCTGCCGCTCTATGCTCATCTATTCTATTTTCAGTTAGTGATATCATCTACTGCTAAATGTCGTCACATGGTTCATTTAATCGAATTTAGTACGCTTATATTGAGCTTAAATATTTTTTGAGGTAATTTTTACCCACAGTGCCAATTAAGGTTTAAGGGTAAGTAGATATACAGGGCGGGTTCTGCCCCGATTAGTATTAGTGTGTGTGTGCGTGTGTGTGTCCACGTGTGTCGGTGCAAGCGTAAGCATACCTGCATGTGCCTTCCTCCTAACATATCACATTATTAAATCTTTTGTAAAAAAATATGATAAAATATATTCACTCATCTTCTAAAGCTAATGTTTAAATAATTATGATTAATTTAAAAACATATTTCTTTTAATACAAAAGTAGATAGACCATAAAACCTGCCCTAATGAAACTGTTTTAAGAAGAAACACTTAGGGCTACTAAACCATTTTAAAGGATGCGTGCGTTATAGTCCGAGGGCTGGGTATGATCCCGTATGCACTAAGACCGCCAAAGCTGAAAACCCTCTATTCTTATGTATTTTGAGCCCCTGAATCCGAATCCATAACTTAATTTTTCGAAAAATGCGTACAACATTGTTTAAATTGCACTTGTTTAAACAAATTATGAAAACGTCGTTTTTTCGATTCGGACAAATTTTTTTTTTTAGAAAATATGGCTCATTTTAAGAAGAAAAGGTCTCTAGTAAAATTTTCGTAAAATGTATATTTCAAAAGATATAAATTTTTGAAGGTCGGAAATTTGACGTTTTTTACTAACTTTCAGCGTTGATTACTTTTGATCTACTGAACATTTTTGAAAATTTCAAAAACGTAGGCATTCTTTGAAACTTACTCTACAAATTGACATAGATTTCCATTAGCGCAGCTCTCTGGAAGTTGCTTTTTTTGCGATCAACAATAGGGCTCTCTTAACAATCGAAACAGTACTGTATACGCTTTTCGGATGATATCGAAAATTTTATTATTGCAAATTTGACTTCATGGATGTAAAGGAATTCACAACAATTAAGTATATCAACTATTAGTATCGTAATAAATGTAATTACTATAATAATTTATACAATTATTATAATATTTACGAAAATAATCATGACTGTTATTAAAATTATTTTAATTATCGATAGCGTAAATATAATAATTGTTTGCCCAAGTCTGTGAAACCGTGAATTATTTTCTTTTAAATGAACATTTGATTTTGCCTCCGATTCGGAACTCGATCGATTGCGTCGGCGTTCGAGAACTCCGCCGTTCAATTGTTTAGATAGCTTTTGTTTTACGTATGCATTCAAACAAGTCGTTGAGAGTAGCCCAAGTAACGTTTTTAATGTTCAATGTCTGTGACAACCTGTGATTAAATGGAAAAACATAGCTTCAAATTACAAGTGAACAAAAGAAAATTAGAAGATTATTGCATATTATGTCAAAGAACATCGAGTTTACAATTAACTAGTCATGAAAATGGTCGAAAGAAAATATGGTTGGCGGCAGAAGAAAAGAAAGACGTCGTTCACACTCGCTTAATATCACTGAGTGATCGCGGTAAGTGGTTTGTTACGTTAATAAATTAGTACAAAACATTGTCATCCTTGTTGATTGTACGCGACGTGTATTTATAATTAAGTG
>NC_046657.1:97115328-97116991 GCF_010883055.1 Belonocnema kinseyi | reverse complement strand
TGATGTTGTCATCCCAGGCTCTCACCTTGAGCTTATTCTTGTTCGCCATTTCACTATTGGTCCTCGTATTCCAGCCAGTTTGGAATCTTCTATTTACTCCTCTTGCCTATAGGCGCGAGCCAAACACCTTCGTCTATCGGCAATATTTAAGACAGACGTGCGCCAAACGCCTCCGCTTGTCTTAATGATTTCTTTTGGAACGAGATTTACTTCGTTTACAAAGAGTCTTCTTCCTTCTTTCATCGATCTCCCCTCGATCAACGCAATCATCAATATCTCTCAATCTCTTTCGATGAATCAATGATGTTCTTCAATGATCAATCAAGTCTCAGTCATCAATCTTCTCTCTTCTGATCTTCATATCATGTCTGAACTCACAGTTGGAAGTTGGCTCTTTTTTATACTTTAAATAATTAATTTCTCTTGTGAGAAAACGTTGCATCTTATACATCACACAGCGGCTGATTTCAGAACTAATATTGACTTTGGTCTAATACGTCACACAGCGGCTTATTTCAGAACTGATGTTGACTGTGCCTTGATTACATTGTTTACATCAAATTTAGCGTGGAAAAAATATTTTTTAATTAACTTTATCTTAAAATTTGTCATTAGTGAATGCAATAAATCAATTTCATAGATGAACAAAATATTATACTTATCTATATCAAATTACACTTGTACACTGCATCTTTTGTATATTTAAATAAATGAAGAAAAGAATTTTTTAATTAAATGTGTTAGCTATAAAAGAAGTGGTATATCAAATGTATAGGCAAAACAATATGTTATATATATATATATATATATATATACCCATATCAAATTACACTTGTACATCTGCATATTTTATACAATATAAATGAAGAAAGGAATTTTTTAATTAGATGAATTATCTATAAAAGAAGTAATAAAATCAAATTTATTGAAAAACAATATGTTATATATACATATAACAAATTACTCTTGTACATCTGCATATTCTATACATTAAATAAATGAAGAAAGGAATTTTTAAATAAAATATATTATATATAAAAGAAGCAACAAATCAAATTTATAGAAAAAACAATTTGTTATATATACCAATATCAAATAACACTTGTACATGTGCATATTTTATACATTAAATAAATTCAGACGGGTATGTTTTAACGAAATGTATTATTACAAGGATTGAGAGTCTTCTATCAACTAAATTATACGGCTGTAACTATTTATATAAAATTCGTTTCTCTCAATTGTGCAATATCATATCATCGAGATCCATTGAAAACACATTATAGAAAAAAATTTTAATTTTATTGAATTCATTAATAACAATCGCGCATGCGCACTTTCTTTGATAACCAACAAGAATCAGGTGGACATAACAGTCCGGGGGCTGGGTATGATCCCGTATGCACTAAGACCGCCAAAGCTGAAAACCCTCTATTCTTATGTATTTTGAGCCCCTGAATCCGAATACACAACTTAATTTTTCGAAAAATGCGTACAACATTGTTTAAATTGCAATTGTTTAAACAAATTATGAAAACGTCATTTTTTCGATTCGGACAAATTTTTTTTTTAGAAAATATGGCTCATTTTAAGAAGAAAAGGTCTCTAGTAAAATTTTCGTAAAATGTATATTTCAAAAGATATAAATTTTTGAAGGTCGGAA
>NC_046657.1:97113481-97115228 GCF_010883055.1 Belonocnema kinseyi | reverse complement strand
AATTAAAATATCTTCGATACCACTATCTGCTACATATTTTCCAATACACGCATACATGGTTTTTTGTGTATGAAATGAACCTAACATTAAAAAGATGTTTTTCATTTCATATTCCTTCATCAATTGGATTAGAAAAGCAATTCTAAAAACACCTTCATCACAAGCTACAGGCAAGTATTTTTGATCTAATTGTTCGCGTATCTCATTGAAGTTACATAAAGCTGTGTACACTGTAGCATATTCAGTAACAGGATGTGGAAGTACTGGTAAGAAACCGACTTGAACGCATGGTCTACTGTCATCTTGGATTACTGAATGGAAAGCTGACCAAGAAGGTACTGTTTGTTCAGCTTCGGACAGCTTTAAACCATCTGACCTATTACTTATATCTAATCTGCACAAGTACCATGCTAGATCTTTTAAATCAAAGGTGCGCTTATATGCTTCAGACATTATAAGACTTTCTTGCGAGGCCAGTGGAAAATTTGCTGGCAGAGGAACTTGTTTTGAGGGCTTTACAAAATCTTTTTTAATCTGACATTTCAATACTTTGTTAAAAGATCTAATTGAATGATCTTCAGACTTAGAAAATTCGACTTTTCGACAGTTATTACTAGAACCACATTTGATTTGAAATAAAACCGAAACAGTATCATGCACTCTATCCTTGCCCGAAAAAGAACACCCGTTAAAATCGAAATTGTCAAAAGATCCGATTGTGAAGTTATGTCTGGAAAAACGAATTGGCAGAGGAATAATTGATTCAGCTGATCTAGCAATTAGTAAGGCTAATCCGTTACTGAAACGTTTTACTTCTGGGGAAGATATTGACAAACCAATACGATTTAAGTCTGAGACCAGTGTCTTATTTCGGGTCATGTGGTGAGTAGCTAATCCAGTAGTAATATGCAATGGAGTACGCTTTCGTCCATCACTTACTATATAACAAATCATTAGAAAAACGCACTTGATTTTGAGTACTTTCAAATCGATTTGGTCTTCCTCGTCTCTTTTTTCTTGAGTAGGATTAAACCGTGATTCATGAATTTGAAATAAAGTTGAGAAAAGCTCTACAAATTCTATAGGAATTTTTATATGTTCCCAAGAATCTCTCAAGTCATTTTGATCACAATATGTATTATCTAAATTGAAATCAATATTTTTTAATGTTTCTCGAAGTTTGATACCACAATTTTTTGATTGTTGAGATGATAAAACCCTTACTAAATTTACAAGCTCTGACAACGGTACATCACTATAAAACAACATTGCTGACTTATTTTTTTGTTTTGGATACGAGAAGTGGACTGTATCACCAAAATAGTCGATTAAAGCGTTTTAAACGAAACGATTCTCGAAACCATGATAATTTGATTGCTTTTTCAATTCGTTTGTTAACCAGCTCAATTCAAACGCTTCGCCAGAATATATACGATGTTCTATAGTTTTAAAGAACTCTAAAGCTAACTGATTAATATTCAAGTTTCTCGCATCACTATTATCACATTCCATATATTCACTATCACAATTGTAATTATGTGATTTTTCAAGTGATTCGTCGCTGTTGGCTGTTCGGTTGATAAATGAGCTACCCTTTCAAAAAAATTTATCTTAGAAAGCTTTTGTAATTTGCAAAAACAATCTGGCTTTATCTACAGATTGTATGCAGCATTTTTTCACTTCATTTCCCGTTTTAATCCCGCCGCAAAGAATACATTTTATCTTAGCCATAGCTACGTTTTCTTTA
>NC_046657.1:97096312-97113381 GCF_010883055.1 Belonocnema kinseyi | reverse complement strand
AAATCAAAATCCCCTTGCCCTAGAATTTCCAAACAATTTTACTCTATATCCTTATAATCCAAAAGCTCGACCCAGCATTGTAGACCTAGCTATCAACAAAAACATTGTAAATATGCAAAAAATTGATGTACTTGATGAACTTTGCTCTGATCATAAACCGGTCTTAATCTTGCTTAGTGATGATAAAATTAACATAGAATTGCCGTGTACTCTGAAACTTTTGAACTATAAAAAAGCTGACTGGAGAAAATTTAAAGAACTCATTAATAGTAGAATAATAATTAACTCAGCGCTTGATACCATTGATTCCATAGATAAAAGAGTAAATGATTTAATAAATACAATTAATAATACCATTAAGGATTCCATTCCTATCCAAGAAACCTTTGAATATAAAAATAAACTCCCGGAAACTATAACCCAAAAAATTAAGCACAGAAACTCCTTGAGAAAAATCTTACAGAAAACTAGAAATATTTATCTAAAAGCCTTTGTAAACATGGCAAATCGCAAAACTAAAAGTTCGATTACTGAGCATAAAAACAACAACTGGGGAGATAAACATGCATCCCTTACCACTAAGGATAATTCTGTGTGGAAAATTGCTAAATCTTTAAAAGGGCTGAATAAAAGACACATACCGCCTCTTAAAGTTCGAGATCAAATTCTATTTTCTGATGAAGATAAAGCAGAAGCAATAGCAAAAAAATTTGAAAATGTTCACAAACTAACTGGTAATATGGGAGAACCTGAAAATAATGAACTAATTAACTCACAATATAATGAAATTACTCGCTCTGAAATAAACCTAGATGGCATTAAATTAGCTACCCCTAAAGAAACTAAAAAAGCTATATGCAAAACAAAAGCAAAGAAAGCTCCTGGACTTGATGGAATACAAAACATTATACTAAAGTATCTCCCCAAAAAAGCGATAGAAAATCAATAAGCAATTAATTCCAGAACAGTTTGGATTTAGATCAGGACACTGGACAGTACAACAGCTAGCTCGACTCACTGATTATATTAGTACAAATTTTAATATTAAGCACAGCACAGCTGCTCTCCTCCTAGACATGGAGAAAGCTTTCGACACAGTATGGCGTAAGGGGCTCATAGCAAAATTAAAAAACTATAATATACCGCAATATCTAATTAAAATTATAGAAAATTACCTCTGTGATAGAACCTTTGTAGTAGAAGTTAATTGTAAATTATCGAATGAAAAACTTGTCAAAGCAGGCATCCCGCAAGGTTCTGTCCTTGGACCAGTATTATTTCTCTATTATATAAATGATATACCAAAGTCTAGCGATATAAAAATAGCCTTATTTGCTGATGACAAGGCAGTTTATACAGCGTCTCGACGGAAAAGAATTGCGATAATCAAATTGCAAAAGTATGTGCACGAATTAGAAAAATACTTTGCTAGATGGAAGCTTAAGATAAACACGGACAAGACTGAGCTTGTGATATTTTCTCATAATGATGGTGATAAAAATATCCCAGAGCTAAAAATGTATAATGAAACTATTAAGCAGGGGAAACATGCCAAATACCTAGGAGTAATATTAGATTCGAAACTTACCTATACTATACATACCAAAAAAGCGCGTAATAAGGCTGCTGCTGTGATAGGCTCTCTCTACTCTTTATTATGTAGTAAAAGTAAAATGAACACGCAAAATAAAATTATAGTCTATAAAATGGTTATCAGACCAATAATGCTATATCCGGCACCTATATGGGGAAACACTTTCAAAAGTAATGTAGAAAAATTTAAAAAAATACAGAATAAGTGCCTGAGAATGGCCATCAGCGCAAAAAGAGGGACAAGGATCACTGAGTTGCATTCAAAAGCTAAAATCTCTACAGTCAAGCAAGAAATATTTCAAATAACTGAACATTTTTATGTAAATCAACTGTCTCTCCCAATCCTGAAAGATGCATCTTCGGTACGTTATGAAGATGTGCCTTTCAGGATCAAAGGTAAATTACCGCAGCACTTGCTGCAGAATTAAACGAACTATCTCCACAAAACTTTAATTTTCACAGCCTGTATTAGCTAAAGTAACTGTAAATATTGTATATAGATTAAGCTAGATTAAGTTGTAATATATTCTAAGTCTCAAAATTAAATAGGTTTTTCCCAAATTTTTCCTAACAAATAACATACAAAACTAGAGAAACAAACAACTCATTACAACTACAACAAGAACTCAAAAACTATTTTCGGGTAAAGTCGCTTAAGATAGGAACCAAAAATGTATACCACACCTATGTAACAAAATCTAAGAACAATAAAGAACATTTTTAACTAACTAACTAACTGTGAGTTCAGATTCAATTAATTGAATTCGAATTATTCATTTTTGGATATCGTCTCGTACCAGTCTATGTATAGACTTTGTCGAAGGAAAATTCTACATATACTTCTACGGCAGGCGAAGGCGTTCGGCGCGCGTCCTTCCCCGTTAAGAGGAGTTTGGCCTATGCCTCTTGCACCCGAAAGCACTGAGGTAGAAGGTGTTTGGCTCGCTGCCTCAAGTGCTCTGTGTCACCTTCCACCATGGCACCAATAAGACAAAGGACAACGAAGGAACCTGATTTCACCTCCAACAATCGGTTCAACAACCTAGGACATGACGATAGTGGGGACTCGACTGACGAAGACACAAACATTAAGCCCACCGGAACGGCTGGAATGAAACCTGTCAGACAATATATACCACCCATTGTCATCACGGATAACATCAACAACCACTCACTGGTTATAAAGGAAATTAATAACTGCTAAATTTCCAAAAAGACATACTTCAATATCACAAAGCAGGGATTATCAGTAAAAGCAGCCGACAAAGTAGACTACATGACAATTCTGACGAAATTAGATGCAAGCAACATTGCATACTTCAACCACCCCTTAAAAGAGGAAAAATTGAGGCACCTCATCATCAAAGGACTACCAATACTTTCCACACAAGAGATACAGGAAGACCTTCAAAAACAAGGTGTCAAAACTGTAAAACTTTTTAAAATGCGGCAGAGGAAACCTACGATTCACCCAAACAACTTATTTACCATACCACCGGATCAAGACCTTCGAGTAGTAAAAAACGTCAGATACCTGTGCCTAGTGAAAATATACTGGGACAAATACAGGCATGGCAAACGTGTTACCCAGTGCCGCAGGTGCCAAGCCTTTGGACATGGCACTAGCCATTGCAAGAACAATCCGAAATGTCTCAACTGCGTAGACGCACAACTCACTGAAAAATGTGAACGGAATGAAGAAGATCCAAAAATATGCAGCAACTGTAGCGGAGCACACCAAGCAAACAACGTAAAATGCCCAAACTATGTCCAACTACTGGAAAAAATTGAAGCGAGGACTGCAAAACGAATCGCACACTCTGAACGAAGCAAAATCGCAACTCCACCTCCAAGGACATACACCTCATATCCGGCGCTTTAACAACCCAGGACGAGAGCATGGAATACCCCAGTGGTACGTGAAGAACGTAAAACTGACTCAGCTACAAATTCAGCCAGCCAAAGTACCAACAACCTCCCGCCTGAAATGAAAGAATTCCAGGACCTGGCAACGGAAATCAAGAAGCGCAACGAACTGTGTAACCTAAGTAAGATGTTGTGGCTAGTTAAATCTTTAAATGCTAGACTGGCTACGTGCAATAACGACTTTGATAGACTTAAAGTTTTTACTGATTTAATGCAAAATGATTGGAACTAGTAGGACAATCACCTCATTAACTGTAGGATATTGGAATGCCAATGGGGTCAGGGGCAATTATAGGGAACTTGCGAATTTTCTCAGAGACCACAAGGTTGACATTATGTTAATCAATGAAACCAAATCGGTATCAAAGGCTAATTTTAATATGGCAGGATATTCTGTGATAAGAAAAGATAGGGTTAATGCGAAAGCAGTTGGAGGAGTACTTATCTTAGTTAGGGACATGATTAACTTTACTGAACTTGCACTAAACGCGATTACTACCGAGTGCGTTGCAATTCAACTCTATGATAATACAATTATTGTTTCTGCTTATAACCCTCCAAGATCTAAAATCAGCATAAAAGACTTAGATATTATTTTTAGACTAGGAAATAAAGTCCTACTATATGGTGATCTTAACGCCAAGGACACAGTCTGGAACTGCAAATTTGGTAATTCAAACGGTAAAATTCTCTATTCATTTGCGCTCAGAAATAGGCTCAAAATATTACCTCCAGATAAATTCACACTTTATCCTTACTCAACAGGGCTTCCTAGTATCGTTGATATAGGGCTTTTAAAAAATATTAATTCTGAAATAGAGATAAATACATATAATGAATTAAACTCCGACCACTCATCTATCATCTTTACACTTAATCATATAAGCAATATTTCATATGTCGAGACTGAATATTTTAATTATAAACTCGCTGATTGGGATAAATTTAGAGAAATAATTAATCGAGAACTAGGCATAAATTCGCACATTAAGACTGTAGATGACGTAGATTGTAACGTTGAGAAGCTTACCAGTGTTATCCTAAATGAAGCAAAAAACGCCATACCTGTAAAAAAGTTGGGAAGTTATAACCAAAGTGTACCAGATTACATAAAACAACTTTAAAAACATAGGAATGCTCTACGCAAAATCGCTCAAAGGGCAGCTAGTCTTGAAATCAAAAAAATACATAATAAACTTGCCAATAAAATTAATAAAGAAACTGCTCAGTTCTACAATTACAATTGGAATAATAAACTTGAAAATCTTACAGTTAAAAATAATTCACTCTAGAAAATGGCTACCTACCTTATCAGAAAATCTAATATTAATAAAATTCCTACTTTGCATGGCAGGAGCGGACTTGCTTTTTCCAATATAGATAAAGCAGAAATCCTAGCAGAGCATTATGAATCTGTCCATCATCTCACCGAAGATATGCGAAGATATTAGCGATAAATACAGAGAGATTGCGCATGTTCCTTCTGATATCAAAGATGTAGACCTAACCTCACCTAAAGAGATTAAAAAAGCGATCATGAGAACAGGTTCTAGGAAGGCCCCGGGAAGGGATACTATTCAAAATATTTTGCTCAAGAATTTACCAAAAAAGGCTCTCGTTCAAATCATATATATTTTTAATACCTGCTTAATGCTTTGTTACTTCCCTGAAATGTGAAAAACTGCGAACATTATACCTTTTCACAGGCCTGGAAAGGACAAGCTATTAAAATCATTGCAAGCTATATAAAAAATAGAAAGTTTTTTGTAACAGTGAATGGTACCGCATCAAAAGAGCAAAGCATTAACGCAGGGGTTCCCCAAGGCTCGATCCTGGGGCCACTCCTTTTTCTATATTATATTAATGATATATCGACGCTAGAAGGGATTAGGATCTCATTATTTGCTGATGATACAGCACTTTATTCGACTTCTTGGAGTCCCATAAGAGCTCTGAAAAAGCTGCAGGAAATTACAAATGCAGTATTAAAATATTTTCATGAGTGGAAGCTTAGTGTCAAACTTGAGAAAACTGAACTTATCCTTTTCACAAGAAAATGTCATAACCACCGTGCAAAGAAAAGAAAAATAGAGTTACCTGATTTTGAAATTCTTTGTAGAATCATGGAACGCCGAAGTATGGCAAAATACTCGGGTCTTATGCTACATTTTAAACTTAGCCACAATATTCACATTGATAATTCTATTAAAAAGGGACAAAAAATTCTAGGCATGCTCTACTGCCTACTATGTAGAAAAAGTAGATTAAACCTTAAAAACAAAAATCTTTTATACACAATGATAATTAGACCCATGATCTTATATACCGCCCCAGCTTGGAGCAGTACGAGCAATTCAAACATATATAAACTTCAACGCTTTCAAAATAAAATTGTCAGAATGATTACTAATGCCTCTCCTAGAGCTAGAAATATTGATCTTCATAACTTCCACTTATATCAGACTACATTAGTAAATGAACAAATGACTTTTTTAATAATCAAATGTGCCTACCGGAACTCCAGGAAGCCAAACCAATACAGAAGAATGATATGCCTTTTAAAATGAAGTATAGGATGCCTTATCACATGCTTAAAAAATAATAATTGCCTGCGTGATCAAAAATATAGCCACAACGTCTTAACTACATCTGTTTTGTTTGTACAGTTTATTAGATTTAAGATTTAGGTTTAAGATTTTTACTCATAGGTCTTTTTCGCTCAATTTTTGCCTTAACAAGTAACACTAATTCAACAAACGCACAGTATTATTATTAATGTAACAGTATTACAAATGAAATTAGACAGGGTCAAGCTTCCCGTTTAGGAAATAGGTACCTGATAAAAAAAGAATTTCTGTACAAAGTAATTTTTTTATTCTCTTAATACGAACAATAAAGATTATATTAAAACGAAAAACTGTGAGTTCAGGTCATTCATTGATGATTCAGATTGGTATTCGACTGGTGCTCGACATTGATTTGAAATCTACACAAAAGACGAAGGTGTTTGGCTCGCGGCTCTCAAAATCCCAGGGAAGCGAAGGCGTGTGGCGTGCGTTTTCCGAGACGAAGGCGCTTGATGCGCGTCTCGGGGTACCCAGGCTGTCTGGAAAGCGACATGGAGGACAACCAAGGATTCAAAACTGTACGCCTTGAGGGAACAGGAAAAGGACATCTGATTGAACATGAGCAACAGATTCCAATCGTTAGCAAACACGGAGGTTGATAAGGATGACGATGTAGAAGACCGCTCATATGGTGAACCAGAAATTACCTTTAAAAAACAACACAAAAGAAAACTGAACAACGCACCAAGAAAACCACCACCCATCATCGTTACCCAAAACATATATGATGTCCCCGGAACAATGCAGAAGATAAACGAAGCCAGCAGAGAACCCGTGATCATAACCATAAAAGACGGAACCTACACAATAAATACCAAAAACATGGAAGACCACGAAAAACTCGTACAAATGTTTAATGTTACTAAACTTGAGTACCATACCTACGCCATCAAGGATGAGCAAACAGTCAACTTGGTGATCAAGGGATTACCGAAATATGAAACTGAAGAAATTACAGAGGATCTCAAAAAGCAGGGGCTGAGTATAACCAGATTCGTTGAGATGATAACCGCAAAAAACAAACAACAACGCTATTTCTTTTACATGGTCACTCTGGATAAAGAGTCTAAAGCGGCTGAAGCATATAAAATAAACTATATACTACATGTTCGCATCAAGTCGGAAAAGTACCGCAATCCACGAAGAGCAACCCAGTGCCACACATGCCAACAATTCGGACATGGCTCAAGACACTGTCAAATTAAACCCAGGTGTGTCAAATGCATCAAGGATCATCACACCCAGAAGTGCGACAAGAAAGCGGATGACAGCCCCCAGTGCACAAACTGCAAGGGAAATCATCCTGCTAATTACACAAGCTGTCCAGCATATACAAAGCACATCAACAAAATTGACGAAAGGAGAAGCAGAAACCGAATCGAGATGATGAATACCAAAGAAGCGCCGAAGTATAATGAAACCAACTTCCCGAATCTCAGATCCAGACAACGAACAATACTTCCAGATCCTGACCTGACTACAACAGCAATCAGTGGGCCCCACAAACGGTGCTGCAAAAAGTAGGGGCACTCAACAAAATCCATGGAGGGGCATCCAAGTCCCACATATACAGAAACCAGAAAATGGAACAGATCAGCTGAGAGAAATACTAGAAGCATTCAACGAAATCAACAGGATGTGCGACCTTAGTAAGTTCCTCAAATTTGCCACTAAACTTAAAAATGCACTTAAAACATGTAAGACTGAAATAGACAAAGTAATAGCCTTAGCTCAAATTGCTCAAGAATTAGATGGCTAGAAATTCGCAGCTAAATAACCTTAAAATAGTCCATTGGAACGCAAATGGGCTAAATAATAAAATGCAGGAACTATTCGCTTTTCTTCAAAAATACGATGTAGACATACTTATAGTTGGAGAAACGTGGTTCACAGATAAAACTAGACCTAGACCTCCCTACGGATACAGGTGATTCCACAAAAATAGAGTCAGTAAAAAAGCCTCTGGGGGAGTGGCCCTTTTCGTAAGAAGATGCCATACCATGTCATGAAATAGAATTTAAAGATTTAAAAACTATAGAAGCTCATGCAATCAAACTTGAAAATAATACCATGATTGTAGCCCTATATGCCCCAAAACAAAAAGTATTAAAAGCAGAACTAACCTACATATTTAACTTAAGAAAAAAAATAATCGCAGCGGGCGACCTAAACGCAAAACACAAAAATTGGAACTGTTATAATAACAATAGCAACGGAAATATTATACTCCAATTTATAGAACAAAATTCCCTGGCCATAGAATATCCATATGATTTCATTCTGTACACATTTAGCACCAAAGCTCGACCTAGCATGGTTGACCTATCAATTGTTAAAAACGTCACAAACATAGATACAGCTGAGGTACTAGACGAGCTAGACTCTGACCATAAACCTGTCTATATAGCGTTGACTGATAGCAAACTAAACCTTCAGAATAACAGACCTCTCCCACTAAAGTATAAAAATGCAGATTGGGGAAATTTTAAAGAATATTTAAATAAACATTCACAAATAAACAGTAAAATCAACACTAAGGAGGAAATTGACGCTAACGTAGAACTACTAATGACAACAATAAAAAGCTCAGTTGAAAAATATATACCAAATGTAAACCTCTTCGAACAAAAATGCAATCTACCGGAAAAAATAAAGCACAAATTAACGGCAGAAATAGTCTAAGAAAATTTTTTCAAAAATCAAGAAGCAAACATTTAAAACCGCTCATTAACGAAGCTAGCAGGAAAATAAGAGAATCAATCATTAATTTTGAAAATACAAACTGGGAGGAAAAACTTAGTGGCCTAAATGTAAAAGATAATTCCCTCTGGAAAATGACCAAAATCCTTAAAGGAAAAAATAATAGGCATATCCCCCCCCCCCCTTCAAAGGGCTAATGAAATCATTTTCAAAGACAAGGATAAGGCTGAAATCATTGCTACGAATTTTGAAAACGTACACAAAATAACCGAAAACTTTGGAGAACCTGATGGTAAAATAAGATAAATAATAGCTACTATGACATAAATAATAAAACTGTAGACACTGAAAAAATTAAACTCACAACGCCAAAAGAAATTTAAAAAGCCAAATCTAAAACAAGATCTAAGAAAGCTCCGGGAATTGACGGGATCTAGAATATCGTCTTAAAACACCTACCCAAAAAAGCAATAGTACAGTTAACACACATATTTAATGCATGTCTCAAGAAGGGCTACTTCCCTAGGGAATGCAAAAAAGCAAAAATCCTACCAGTTTATAAAACAGGAAAAGATAAAAAACTACCGGGGAGCTACAGACCCATTAGCCTTTTATCCAATATAAGTAAAATATTAGAAACTATAATAATGAATAGACTCAAACGTCATGAAGTAATTTATAACCAACTGATTCCACAGCAATTTGGGTTTAGGTCTAAGCACAATACAGTGCAGCAACTAGCGCGGCTCACAGATTATATCTCAACTAACTTTTAATAAAAATAAAAACACAGGTGCCATGTTTCTTGATATGGAAAAAGCTTTTAACACTGTGTGGCACAAGGGTATAGTGGTTAAGTTGAGCAATTATAAAGTCGATCATTATCATGTCAAATTTATATCAAATTACTTAAGCGATAGATCATTTATGGTAGAGGTAAATAATGAATGTTCGGAAACAAAAAATGTAGCAGCGGGAGTATCACAGGGCTCAGTCCTGGGACCAGTGCTGTTTCTATCCTACATCAATGATATTCCAGTAAATGAAAAAGTTAATTTAGCCATATTTGCCGATGACACTGCACTTTATACGGCGTCTTGGCAGAAAAAACAAATCATTAAAAACATACAAGCTTACATAACAGAACTAGAAAAATATTTCTTTAAGTGGAAGATCAAGATTAACATAGAGAAGACTGAACTTATAATTTTTTCTCATAAGAAAGGCGATAAAATAGTACCTAAGCTTTACATGTACAATACGGAAATTTAACCAAAACGACAAGCCAAATATCTATGTGTAATACTTGACCCTACCCTTAGATTTACTAAGCATATCGTAGAGGCTCGGAAAAAGACATTCAAAGCAATAGGATCTATGTACAGCCTTATATGTCGTAAAAGTAAATTGAGCCTATCAAACAAACTAATAATTTACAAAATGATAATTAGACCAACGATGCTATATGCGGCACCCATTTGGGGAAGCACTTATAAGACTCATATTAATAAACTACAAATCGCGCAAAATAAATTTCTGCGAATGGCGACCGATGCAAAGATAGGAACCAGACTACTTGATATTTATCAGAAACTAAAAATACCAACTATCAATGATGAAATTTACCGAATCTCGAAAAAACTTGTATGAAAAAATTAATGAATTAGAAATATTATCAGAAACATGTAAAATAAAATATAACGAAGCACCGTTTAAGGTTAAATATAAGCTCCCACATCACTTACTACAGTAATTATACTACCCAGTAATTATAGGAAAGTACAACTGTTTTCTATTTTTAGGACGAATTTTGTACTTTTTTTGTATTTTAATGTATATTGTATTTTATTGTATTTTCCATTTTCTATCAGAATTTACAAAAAAAAGTACAACTGCAAGAATCTACAGGAATTTACAGAAATCCTAGGTCGAAAAAGAAAAACTTTTTGACTGCAAATAAAAATTGAACAATTAAGAATGATTTAATCACGGTTCCTAAAATTAATATATTCTAGAGGACACAAATGTTTTCATTTGATGTTGCAAAAACTGAACTACAAATTAAAACACTCAAAGTGTAATCATTTTTAATCTTAAACTTTTAAAATTAAAGCTATAGATTTGTTATTCAAACGTTCGAAGATTTGCGCGTATAAAATATAAAGTTCTAACACTTTGTTATGGAAAATGTCGTATTTTCGGTCAAAAATGCAACTGTTTGAAAGATAATCTTTTTGGTTGAAAATTGAACTGTTTTGTTGAAAATCTGTCTTTTTTCAAAAATAATTTATGATTTTAAATGATTTCCTAAAGTTTCGAAACATAACATGAAAGATTTCAAAGCAACGTTTTTCATTATGACAACATCACAACATATTAGAAATAATTTTAGTAAGTTGAAGGGATACATAGAATGAAGCACAATTGATATTTTTAAACATTTTCAATCGAAAATTGAGATCTATTTTTTAGTTAATTCTCTATTTATTAATTACGAAGAGTTATTACAGAAAACCATGGTAAATATTAGTTGTTTTAATACTAAATGAATTTTACATTGACTATGTTATAAGCAGATGTAATTATAACTTAACTGTAATAATAAGAGATTAAACATTTTTTAAAATCATTATTTAATAACTAAATATTTTAGTCAATGCTAATACCGAAGAAATTAAAAATTACGTCTAAGAATTATTTATCAATTATAAAATACCCAAAAAGTTGACCAAAGATATGTTTCTCAAAACTAACAACTGTCATGTTGACCACATTATTAACGATTGAACTATATGTGTAAATATGTTATCTAAATAATTAAATAAAGATGGACACCATCGTGTGCCGAAATGTCTTAAACAATTGTAATCTAACTTAATTAATTTTTACTCGGCACCATAAATTTGTATAAATTAGAGTTGAAAGAGATCCGAACTTTAAAGAATGATAGCACTGTATGGCTTAGTGTCTTTATTTATTGAATTTAGAAGAAATCTTGGAAAACGAAACTCCAAAAAATATGTTTCCAAAAATCAGTGTGATCGGCTCATTACAATTATAGAACAAAGTAATAAAAAGAAGGAAAAGACAGAGACAGTAGTCAATCGTTGTCACCGTTCTCTTTATAGACTATAATGTATATAGACATGCCTTATATAAATAAATATATACTTTATAATTTGAATTTATAAATAAAATATGAAAATTTTGTTTAAAAATGAATTAACTATTTTCACTTCAAACACCCGCTAATCTTTGTAAACCCTTATTTTTTCCATATACGTGTCTTAAAAAAATAGTTTCAATTTGTTAAGAACTATATAATGACATAATAAAATGATGATAATTATTATTAATTACAAAGATATGACAGAAATAAAGTTTTGTTCCTTGCATTTGGTCCATTGTTTTCCCCTCAGCTTTCACCGATGAAGAGAAGTTAGGTGATGGTTAAAGTGAAAATACCTAATATGTTGTTACAGAATATTTTAAAATCTAACAAATTTGCGAAACAGTGTTTGAAATGTATTCTAATGGGAGGGGAATTTTTAAACCCCTTGAGCGGAGTTCGTGCTCACCAAAACTACCTACTTTTGACCCGAGCGGAATTCAGGATTTGTATTCGGAGGGTCGTTGACCGCGAGCGGAGTTCGTTTGCGCCCATAAAGATAATGCCTTTGTCTTTCAAATTACCCATTTCCTCACTATTTCCATGCCTATACCTCTATTAAAAATTCTAATAGGCCGACGAAATCCCTGACATTTTGACTAGTTTCAGAATATAATCGTTAATATAGGTAGATTATCAACAATTTCAATTAAAATATTAAATTTTCATAAGCTCCCAATTAAGTTAATGAAGTGATTCAAAATAAATTTTCTATTGTTTTTTTAGTTGGTAAAGCTGTTGAAAAATTAAGAAAAAAATAGCATTTTTCGAAAATTATCAAAAGAGAATATTATTTAAAATAATGATAGCTTGATAATCGCTGGGGGATTTTATTGACCCTCAAAACTTAGTTTTGTAGAAATTGTTGATGTACATTGTTCGTTTTAGAGTCAGCTGAATTGAAAACAATTGAGTTGTTTCAAACCTTTTGGCACATAATGGCGATCCTTATCAGTGAGTTTCATTAATCTGTAAAAAGTACATAGTTTCCTGCAGGTATGCACTTTTTCAATTGAAAGTACTATTCTTAAAAAAGAAATCTTTTAACAAAGAACAACTAATGAAAAAACAAATAAAATGTAGTAGGAAAATTTTGTAACAAAATTTATAAACAAATTTTTTTAAGTTTTCAGAAAACACTGCAGTCGAAGAATTATTTTTAAATTATTTTTTAGCGATGTCAATTAAATCCAATTTTTTATTGAAAACCTTAACATAGCTTTTTGTGCGTATGAGAAATAGTGTTAATTAATGAATTTTTATGGTATGATGAGGACTTATATCGGTGAATGTGAACTTTTTTTCTCTTGAAAGTGGCACTGCACTAAAAGTACAAAATTAAAAAAAAACTTTGTAGCTAAATAATTATTCAAATATTCTTAGAAACCTTTCTTTTCCTTATATCGCTGAAAAGTTGATTGCAGATTTTTTCACAGTAGTAAGAATACAGATAGTTTATAATTTTAATTTTTGAAATTCAAATGTACTGAGTTTTCTGTTTTAAATTATTTCTGTAAAAGAAAGCATTTCCAAAATCACACTGTAGTGAAAAATAAATTTGTAAAAAAGAACATTTAAGTTATATAATTATATAATTCTGCTTTTAAATTTAAACATTGTATCTAAAGAATTCGTGAAAATTGGAAATAAATTTTCTTTTATCATACAAATTATTTTTGTAAACGTAAAAAAAATTGTTCGCCTTTCAAAATAAACTTCCTGTCGATAAAATAGAGAACATATTTTAAAGAATACGTAAATAATTATTCAATTACAAAGTTGTTTATAATTTAATATTTTTACTACAGGGCAATTTTCAAGGGACTGCAATGTTTTCTGAAAACTTTAAGCAAATTTTTTTTAAAATTTTACTACTAAATTGTAATTTTTTTCATCAATGTTGTATTTCGTTAAAAGACATTGTTTTGATAATACTGAATGTTTTATCAATAGTTATTCATACAATAAAATTAAAATTTTAAGTTTATGGAATGTATATAATTTAAAAACTGAGATATTAACCAAATAATAACACTTACAATTGTAAAACTGCGTACCTACAATATTTTCTAAAAATCAGACTAGATTTTACTATTTTTAGTTTCTAATGGAGGAACATAGCGGAACTTTTGTAATGTTTACTACTTCGAGTAGTAACTAGTAACTACATGCCGAACTACAAAATTCATTGGAATCAAATTATAGCCACTTACTAATTTCAGTAGAAGAAAATTCTAAATTTCTTGCATTAATATCTACAGAAGATTGAAAAATTCGCAAAGGACTATAGTAACGTCAAGAGAGATCGGCGCACTGAATTAGTAAGCGACTTAGTAAAAATTGGTGCAGTCAGATTAGCGGACGACAAATAAAAAACCCAACATGCGCCGCATCGCGTTCAAGGTTATGATACTCGTATCCTTTATACACGAGCATACGATGTAAATTCAGACTTATTTATTATAGGATTTTGTGCTCTTTCGCACTATTATGTTTCTTTAAATTTTCTAATTGCATAGCTGGTGGGAATGGAACACGGGTCTCCAACGCGGCAGCACGGCAATATTCCATTCTGCTAAACTTGATAATGCGATCCAGAAATTTATCGCTCTTATGATGTAAATGCTAGCACTCAAATTGATTTCCATTAAATTATTCATTAATTGTTCACAGTGATGGTATTTTAAAAATTCTAAGCACTACATCTTAACGTAATCAAATATCCTAATATCGAGGTTTAAAAATAATTTTTTGTTCACTGTGGGAAATTTGTTTTTCAATTGTAACTTTTCGAATTATCCTAATTTATTGAAATAATTATCTTTGCATTAAACCAAATTGAGTGATTAATCAATTTAAGGAATTTCAATAGAGCGTTGGTCGACTGACATCGTAACGCTTGCCTGCACTCGGTCCAACGCTAGGCTCGCTTACTAAGTCACTTACATTCGAGAGCGATCTTCCGAATTTGTCTTACTCCATAATAAAAAAAAAAAGAAAGTGTCTTAGTATAATTCATGTTCCTACAGACAATAGCAATTCATCTTACAAATGTAGTCTTTTATGTTATTTTACGTACTTATTACTTCTACTATTTTTATATAATTTAATTATGTCTCCAATAATTTTTCCTATCTATAGGATTTTACTATAAAAAATACTAAGGCTTCGTATTACCAATAGGAAAATTTCATATAATAATAGCATAGCTTGCGATTATTGTATTACAATATAAGAATTATCGCCTTGGTCCCTCGATTGTAACCTAATTTAGTAATTGTTCCAGTACAAAGTTTCTCAGTGTAGTCATAGCTCTGAATGATACTTTTCGAAGCAGATATGGATTTCGTATAACATTCTATGTCAGAATTATTTTAGATTTTTTTCATTTTTCAATCTTCTTGTATACTGCAAAAAGTACATATTCCCATAAGACCACATGTTATTTTCAATAATTGATTTCTCGACTATGAAGATGTGAAAGGTTCAAAAATTTTTAACCAGAGTACCAGTACATTTTAATACAACTGACATCCAAATATCAAACGATCCTCACTTGTAATTCTCTTACCGAGGGTATATCCTTAGGTTAACAAACGTATTTCAATAAGTTATTATTCTGTAGAAATGGTTGATGTACGTCGTTCGCTTTAGGGTCAGGTGAATTTGTAATAATTAAGTTGTTTCACACGTTTTGGCCCACAATGGTGGCCCTCATCTGTGAGTTTGCTTAAATCTGTGAAAAGTACATAATGTCTTGTAAAGTACGCAGTTTCACAATTGGAAGTGTTATTCTTTGGTTAGTATCTCAGTTTTTAAATTATATAAATTCTTCAACTTAAAATTAAAATTTTATTTTTTTGAATTAATAACTCTTGATAAAGCATGCAGTATTCTTCAAACAATTTTTTTTAACGACATACAACATTGATGAAAAAAAAATTACGATGCAGTAGTAAAATTTATTAACAAATTTTTTTAAAGTCCTCAGAAAACATTGCATAAATAATTTTAAACGGTAAAAGACAACTCAGTACATGACAATTTAAAAAATTGAAATTATAAATATTTTGTAAAATTAAAATTAAAAAATTTACAGAGATATCAAACTTTGTTAAAGAAAAATTTGTATATAAGAAATAGAGGAAAATCTTTTTTAAGTACAATGTTTCTCGACAATCTGTATTCTTACTACCGTGAAAAAATTTGCATCAACTTTTCGTCGTTATAAGGAAAAGAAAAGCTTGTAAAGAATATTTGAATAATCTTTCAAGAGAAAAAATTTCATTTTCATAAATATTATTCCTCATTATAACAGAAAAATTCATTAATTAGCACTATTTCTCTTATACACAAAAAGTTGTGTTTAAGGGTTTCAATAAAAAAATTGGATTTAATATACGTCGCTAAGAAATAATTTTAAAAGAGTTCTTCGACTGCAGTGTTTACTGAAAATTTGAAAAAAAATTTGTTTATAAATTTTCTTGCAAAACTTATCCTACTACATTTTAATTGGGTTTTAATTAGTTTTTCTTCGTTAAAAGATTTTTTTAAAGAAAAATACTTGCCATTGTAAAACTGCATACCTGCAAAACATGCTGTACTTTTCACAGATTTAAACACACTTACTGATAAGGATCACCATTATGTGCAAAAATATTTGAAACAACCCAATTGGTTTCAATTCACCTGACTCTAAAGCCAACAATGTACATCAACAATTTCTACAAAATTTAGTTTTGAGGGTCAATAAAACAATTGAGAATCTAACTATATTTACGATTGTATTCTCAAACTCGTCAAATTTTCAGTGATTTTATCGGCCTATTAGCATTTTAATCGAGGAATAGGCGTGGAAATATCCGCAGGTAGCCGTGGAGGAAAAGACGATCGCCCCTTTGTACCCCCTTTTAGTCCGGGAGCTGGGTATGTTCCCGTATGCATTCAAGAGGCAAAAGGTAGAAACTAGTTAATCTTATGTATTTTGACCCGCTGAATCCAATGGTACCGGTTAATTTTACGAGAAGTGGATAGGTTTTGTTTAAAACGCAATT
>NC_046657.1:97090836-97096212 GCF_010883055.1 Belonocnema kinseyi | reverse complement strand
CCTATTTGTTTAAACAATTGCGTTTTAAACAAAACCTATCCACTTCTCGTAAAATTAACCGGTACCATTGGATTTAGCGGGTCAAAATACATAAGATTAACTGGTTTTTACCTTTTGCCTCTTGAATGCATACGGGAACATACCTAGCTCCCGGACTATTTTGTACCCTTTGTACGTTGTCCTCGACCATTGGCAGTCTGGAATCCTTTGTACCAATAAAGATTAAAATATAAAACATAAAAATGTTATTTCGAGATTATTACTTTTGAAATATGTTATTTAATATCTACGTTTCTTGGCGATTCCAATGATATTTTACTTGCAATTAAAAGATAAAAATTAGAATAAGTGCTAACAAAATATATACATACTTTTTTAACAAAATAGTTGCACTTTCAATCATGGAGATATTTGTTACTACAAAAGATGACATTTCAACAAAATGCATCCATTCCTTAGCATATAGTTGATTTCTTAACTAAAATGGTATATTTTTAATATATGTATATACACACTACTCCTTTCCCCTACCGAGTGTCACGCCTACCCCGAAAGGGAAATGGCTTAATGGTGTAATAATAATAATAATAAAATAGATGTATTTGTATGTATTTATTCATTTTAATATTGATATATTTTTAATATATATTATAGTATTTGTAAAATAAAAAGTTAAAAAAAATATGTACATTTTTATTTAAAAAAATTATGGTCAATATCTGAAACAAATCTTCTACAAAGCAGTTGCATTTTCTACCACATACCCAAGTGCGAATTGCCGGAGCTGAATATACGGCCCAGTGTTGGTCCAATTTTGGCAGCCAAAGATCGGCTAAAGTTATTGGGCCACTGTCGGCATTTTAATCGGCCCAGTGTTGAGCCAGTGCTGGCAGCCTATATTGGCTATTTATATTTGCCGATCCTCTACCGATACTTGGACCAGTATCGGCACTTTATTGCGCCAAGTCTCACTTTTAGTACAGGGAACCATGTTTCACGAGGATCAGCCAAAGTCTGGCCCAGTGACGGCACTTTTGATGGCACACTTTTTCTGACACAGTGGCGGGCCAAGTGTCACTTTTACCACGGCAAACCATGTTTTGGCAAAAATTTATTGAAAAATTGTCAAAGTTCACGATGAAATTTGTTAAGCTATGTCATTACAAATTTTAAATGTTTATGAAAAATTACATTTCCTGTCATTGCAAAAAGTTGTAAAGTAGGCTACAACGGAAAAAAACTAAATATTACGCGAAGAAAAATTGTAATCGATTTAAATTATTTATTTAAAAATTGTTTTATTGCTATTCCTGTTAACAGTTCGTGTATTTTACGTTAACACAACGTCGCATAATATTAAATAATTAGAAAAAGAGAGCTTAAAGTTTGATTCTTTAACTTTTCTGAACTGCAGCTTATGAGGATGGCTTTTTCACAGAGTTTCAACTTGTCGGTTTAGCGCAGTGGTTAGCACGCCCGATTGTTAGGCAATATATTTCGGTATATAGATGTAGGTTCGATACTCCGTAGCGTTAGAAATTTTATTTGTAATATAATCTTCAAAATGTGATATATGTATTCAATCTAAACAGGACCATTAATATTTATATTCAAAGTACTCGCAATCAATTAATATTTATTTTTTAAATACCTTTTTTGTCATATCCTTAGACCTTAGACTATAACAGTATTGATACCCAATGTTGGGCCGAAAATGGCAGCCAAGCCTTGGCTGCCAAGTCAAGGCCATAGTTATCAATCCGGCAATGGTGCGACGATGGCAGCTAGGTTTGGTCCAATACTGGTACCCAGTGTTGGGCCGACAGTGGCAGCCAAACCAAGGGTACGCAGGTAGCCGTGGAGGAAATGACGATTGCCCACCTGAGTACCCTCCCCCTTCCAGTATGCAGCGACACTACCTCTCACTGGATTTGAAGTTGCTCCAAGAAAATCATTTAAATATACAAAATTAGAATAATTCCAATCTAATAAAGTATAAACATGATATATGAACATTTTATCGACGAAAAATGATACAATTTTCAACTTTTTGTCAATTATACATACAATAAAATTATAAATAATAAACAATAATAAAACAATAAATACAATTTTCCACTTTTTAAGTTATGGTCCTACAATGATTCTCGTATGTTGCAGTTTTTTAAAAAAAATTTTCACTTTTGGTCCAATTTTAAATTGTAGTGACGTTTGGCAACGTCGAGTGTGAGCATGCGTATTATTCGAAATTTGCGGATAAACTCGAGCACGTGGAACGGATGTGACATTGAAATACCTTAAGTTCACTTACGCCAGTCATACATTTACGGTATAAATAATTATTTTTCTATTCTTATAGACTCTGAATGACACTTTTCGAAGAAGATTTGGATTTCGTATAATATTCTATCTATGTCAGAATTATTTTAGATTTTTTCATTTTTCAATCTTCTTATATACTACAAAAAATACATATTCCCATAAAACCACGTGTTATTTTCAATAATTGATTTCTCGACTATGAAGCTGTGAAAGGTTTAAAAAATTGTAACCAGAGTTTCAGTACATTTTAATACAACTGTCATCCAAATATAAAACGATCCTCACTTTAATTCTCTTACCGAGGGTACATCCTTAAGTTAACAAAACGTAAGTGTTTCAAGAAGTTATTATTCTGTAGAAATTGTTCCTGTATGTAGTTCGCTTTAGGGTCAGGAAAATTGGTAATAATTAAGTTGCTTCACACGTTCCGGCTCACAATGGTGGCCCTCATCTGTGAGTTTGATTAAATCTGTGAAAAGTACATTATGTCTTAAAAAGTACGTAGTTTTACAATTGGAAGTGTTATTCTTTGGTTAATATCTCAGTTTTTAAATTATATAAATTCTTTATCTTGAAATTAAAATTTTATTTTATTTTATTAATAACTGTTGAAAAAGCATGCAGTATTCTTCAAACAATTTCTTTTAACGACATACAACATTGATGAAAAAAAAATTACGATGCAGTAGTAAAATTTATTAAGAAATTTTTTAAAAGTTGTCAGAAAACATTGCATAAATAATTTTAAACGGCAAAAGAAAACTCTGTACTTGACAATTTCAAAAAGGTTGTGTATACAAATATAGGTAACCCTATACAGGATCCTATATAGGTCACTCATAGGATCCTTATATAGAATCCTATTAGTGACCTTTACAGGCACCTATATAGGAAAAGGGTAAGTATTTTTATTAAAATGATTTCTGTTACAAGACACAGGGGTGTCTTCCAGTACTCGTCCCTACAAGATGTTGAAGAAAAGTTATAAAAATTTGAATTCCATGAATTCCTTGGATTCCGTGAATTCCTTAAGGGCATGTGATACTTCGTCGTGTGATCAATCGGGTACAGTTCCGACGGCTTTTTTTCCACAAAAATGAAAAATTTTAAAAACTGAATTCGGAGATGCTATAAAATATCATAACGGACGTCCCTGGACTCTTTTTTCAGAGATAATAACAAAAAAATGTTATTGTGCTAATTACCAAATTTTATGCATGTGTATTATTTTGTGGTTAGGGTGATTTTTAGCTCTCTGTCATACCGATAATGTAGGTCTCTATCGTACCGATTCTGTCGGTAAGCACTCTAGAATAATTATGGTGCAATAAACTATCTTACCATGGACATAGGAAACAAGGGACTAGGCATGCCATTGCAGGGGTGATACAATGAGGGGGGAGGTCCGCGACCTTTTAATGTCCTGCGCCATTCATGGCAACGCCCACATGTTTATATTTTCATGCACAGTTTGTCGGCAAAAATGCTCGTGCGCATAATCAAATGGCACATCGGAAGATGGCGGCTCTCCCCACTCATGGAATTCTCCTCCCTCCCGTGGATTCAACCCCGCTCGCCCAAGTTAGGATGGCATGCCTAGTCCCAAGTGCGAATTGCCGGAGCTGAATAGACGGCCCAGTGTTGGTCCAATTTTGGCAGCCAAAGTCGGCTAAAGTTATTGGGCCAATATCGCCATTTTATTCGGCCCAGTGTGGTGTCAGTGCTGGCAACCTATATTGGCTATTTATATTTGCCGATCCTCCACCGATGCTTGGCCCAGTATCGGCACTTTATTGCGCCAAGTCTCACTTTTAGTACGGGGAGCCATGTTTCACAAAGATCTTGGCCCAGTAATGTGCCATCACTGGGCCAAGTGTCACTTTTACTACGGCAAACCAGGTTTTATTTAAATCGGCCCAATGTTGAGCCAGTGCTGGCAACCTATATTGGCTATTTATATTTGCCGATTCACCACTGATGCTTGACCCAGAATTGGCACTTTGTTTCATTAAGTCTTAGATTTAGCACCTAATAAATAAATCTTACATGAAAAATAAAAAAAATTTATTGAAAAATTGTCAAAGTTCACGATGAAATTTGTTAAGTTATGTCATTAAAAATTGTTAATGTTTATAAAAATTACATTTCCTGTCATTGGAAGAAGTTGTAAAGCAGGCTACAACGGATGAAAATGAAATATTACGCTAGGAAAAATTGTAATCGATTTAAATTATTTATTTAAAAATTAGTGTATTGATATTCCTATTAACATTTCGTGTATTTTACATTTACACAACGTCACATAATAATAAACAATTAGAAAAAGAGAGCTTAAAATTTGGTTTGTTAACTTTTCTAAACTGCAGCTTATGAGGATGGCTTTTTCACAGAGTTTCAAATTGTCAGTTTAGAGCGATAGATTTAGGTATATAGATGTAGGTTCGATACCCCGTAGCGTTAGAAATTTTATTTGTAATATAATGTTCAAAATATAATATATGGCAGCCAGGTTTGGTCCAATACTGGTACCCAGTGTTGGGCCGACAATGGCAGCCAAACCTTGGCTGCCAAGTGCAGGCCATTGTTATCATTCCGTCATTGGCGCAATAATGGCAGCCGAGCTTCGGCAATATTTTTGCCGACTATGGGCCAATATTGGGCCGTATGTGACTTCGCACTTGGGTAGGGGTGCGACCATACATTATTTCTGTGACTAGTCACAGAAGTGCCTTCCCGCCCCCAAGTGGTGTTAGAAAAGTGGTAGGGGTGCGAACTTACATTATTTCTGTGACCAGTAACAGGGGTGCCTTCCCGCCCCCACGTGGCGTTGGAAAAGAGGAAGGAGTGCGATCTTACATTGTTTCTGTGACTAGACACAGTCGTGCCTTTCCGCCCCTCCACGTGGCGTTGTAAAAGAAGTAGGGGTGCGACCTTACATTATTTCTGTGACTGGTCACAGAAGTGCCTTCCCGCCCCCAAGTGGTGTTAGAAAAGTGGTAGGGGTGCGAACTTACATTATTTCTGTGACCAGTAACAGGGGTGCCTTCCCGCCCC
>NC_046657.1:97085689-97090736 GCF_010883055.1 Belonocnema kinseyi | reverse complement strand
AAGTAGGGGTGCGACCTTACATTATTTCTGTGACTAGTCACAGAAGTGCCTTCCCGCCCCCAAGTGGTGTTAGAAAAGTGGTAGGGGTGCGAACTTACATTACTTCTGTGACCAGTAACAGGGGTGCCTTCCCGCCCCCACGTGGCGTTGGAAAAGAGGAAGGAGTGCGATCTTACATTATTTCTGTGACTAGACACAGTCGTGCCTTTCTGCCCCCCACGTGGCGTTGTAAAAGAAGTAGGGGTGCGACCTTACATTATTTCTGTGGTTTAGCACAGGGGTGCCGTCCCGCCCCCAAATGGCGTTGGAAAAGGGATAGGGGTGCGACCTTACATTATTTCTGTGACCAGTCACAGGCGTGCCTTACCGCCCCCACGTGGCGTTGGAAAAGGGGTAGAAGTGCGAGCTTAAATTATTTCTTTAACCAGTTATTAGGGTGCCTTTCCGCCCTTACGTGGCGTTGGAAAAGGGGTAGAGGTGCGACCTTACATTATTTCTGCCACTAGATTTAGGGATGCATTTTCGCCCCCCACAAGACGTCAATAGTAATTCTTGATTCGATAATCGACGATAAAGTGTAATTTATACATAGAACGTTTCGTTAAACGCGTCAAAAGCCAATAACTATCAAAATAACTCCTCAATAACATGGCCTATATATGGTATATAAACATCGTAAACAAAAAACGTAATTTTTTAAAGTTTTAACACTGCAAATTATATTTGCATGTGCTTAAAATCCAAGTTTGTAATCAGCCTATCAACATGCATCAGTATACGATTTAACAAAAAAATGTAAAAAAAAAAGGGAAAAAAGCCTGTAACATGCAATCTTTTCGGCACCGGCAACTAACAATGTTGCCGGCGCCGGCAGGCCAGCCACTACGTTCCTTAAATTGCATAGATTCCTTGAATGCCATAAATTCATTGAATTGCATGAATTCCTTGGATCCATTGAATTGCATGAATTCCTTGAATTGCAGGAATTCCTTGAATTTCATGAATTCCACGGATTCCATGAATATGCGCGATCTGCCGCTACCTTGCATCAACTTTTCGTTGATATAAGGAAAAGAAAAGCTTGTAAAGAATATTTGAATAATTATTTAGCTACAAAGTTTTTTTTTTATTTTGTATTTTTACTATAGTGCGTCTTTCAAGAGAAAAAATTTCATTTTCATAGATATTATTCCTCATCATAACAGAAAAATTCATTAATTAGCACTATTTCTCTTATACACAAAAAGCTGTGTTTAAGGGTTTCAATACAAAAAATCTGCCCGCTTCGGGGGCACATTCTCATCGCGCGCTATGCGCGCGGCTCGCTTCGCTCGCAAGTTTGAGCGCGCCTAGGGCGCGCGACGGGTGAATCTCGCGCTTCGCGCTCGGATATTTATTCTCTGCATTTGGAATGCTTGAAAGAAACTTTATCAAAAAGATCTCTTTTAGATGGCAGTATTTATATGCGTCTTCATATTCTGAATTGTCTACTTAATTAAGTATAATTAAAGATTAAGTTTCTCAAAGCTCTGTAGGCTTTGAGGTACACATTCTCATCGTGACACTCGCACTGGGCGCTCGATTTTCGACATACATTTGTAAACAGGTTTTGTTGGATTTTTTTTCTCGTAACTTTCGTCGTTTTGCCACACATTTTTTTTTATTTTACTTTTTTCAACGTTATTTTTCACGAATAAAACAAAAAGTATGCGTCCTATCAAGAAGATATTCTTAACAAAATTGTAGATCTTTTTTGGGATAACGATTTTTGTTAATTAATCTTTTTTTGTATCCTACATGGTTTGTCCACAAAATGGAATTTTGATTGATAAATTGTTTGTTCTTTTCAATACTATAAATATCCGTTCATAGAATTTTCAAATTCAGAAAAAAGTGATCTCAAAAATTTTCAAAATGCGCTCACTTTTTGAATTTTTATCAAAAATGGCTGGTTAACGAACTCGTCCTTTCTCTTAGGACCTAGAAAAAGCGTGCCAAAGATGGATTTCATTCGTTCATTTTTTCAAGAGTTATCGTGTTTACGGACGGACGGCCGGACGGACGGACAGACAGACAGACGCCATCGTAAAATCCTGATTTTCGGATTCAGGGGGTCTCGAAACGTGGAGATCCGTTCAAAAATTGTGATGACAAATTTCCGACAATTCTAATACTTTCTCAATCATAAATGATGAGAATGTAAAAATTGGATTTAATACACGTCGCTGAGAAATAATTTAAAAAATGTTCTTCGACTGCAGTGTTTCCTGAAAACGTTAAAAAAAATTGTTTATAAATTTTCTTCCAAAATTTTCCTACTACATTTTAATTGTTTTTTAATTAGTTTTTCTTCGTTAAAAGATTTTTTTAAAGAAAAGTACTTGCAATTGTAAAACAGCATATCTGCAAGAAATTATGTACTTTTCACAGATTTAAGAACACTCACTGATAAGGATCACCATTATGTGCCAAAATATTTAAAACAACCCCATTGTTTTCAATTCACCTGACTCTAAAGCCAGCAATGTACATCAACAATTTCTACAAAATTTAGTTTTGAGGCTCAATACAATCCGCCAGCGATTATCAAGTTATTATTATTTTAAATAATAATCTCTTTTAATAATTTTGGAAAATGCGGTTTTTTCTTAAATTTTCAACAGCTTTACCAACGAAAAAGTAATACAAAAGATAGTTAGAAGCACTTCATAAACGCAATGGGGAGCTTATGAAAATTTAATTTTCTAATCGAAATTGTTGAAAATCTAACTATATTTACGATTATATTCTCAAACTCGTCAAATTGTCAGGGATTTTGTCGGCCTATTAGCATTTTAATCGAGTAATACGCGTGGAAATAGCAAGGAAATGGGTACGTTGAAAGACAAAGGGATTAATCTTTATGGGGAACCTAACATCGAGGGCCTGAAGCAACTTCGAATCCTGTGAAGGGTAGTGTCGTTTGGCAGGTACTCGTGGGGGTGTGTTAAGGGTGTCAAATCCTTATGTCTGATAGATGAAATTCTTCTTGGTTGAAAATTCAACTTTTTTGTTGAACATTCGTATTTTTTGGTTGAATTAAACAGTATTTTTATTCAAAATTAAAATACCTTATAGTGGAAATGACAACTATTGCACTTTTAGTTGAGAGTTAATTTTTTTTTTAATCCAAGATTCATCAGTTTGGATACAAATTTCATTATGCTGTTGAAAATACCCTTTTTCGCGGTTGAAAATTAATTATTTCAAATAAATATGTAATAAAAAAAATTTCCATTAATAAATCTTAATCAACTTGAGCTTTATTGTGTGAATTTAGCAACACCCCTTCCTTTGAGTTTTTCAAATTACCCATTTGGCATTAAGGACAAGCAACAACAATCCTTTCAAGACTTTCATCACACAAATATTTTGTAGAGATGTTTAAGTTATATTTAATTTTTTTTAAATATGTATGGACATTCTAAAATAGTAAAAAATTGTCATATTTTATTCACATTTATAATACTTGTTTGAATGATAAAATATTAAGTTTATAGATTTAAATAAAAGTATTATAAAAAGATATGCAGAGATTTTTCCCACGTTAACTTCCTGGTCAACTTTCTAATACGCATCTGATTTTAACGAGACTTGGTTATATAATTAAAATTGTAAAATAGAAACATACAAATAAATATTCGTTAATGATCGATTTTCATATTTAAATGAAGTAGTTTTGAAAATTACAAAAATTTTCAAAATTACACATAAGTACCTGATGCATAATTATATTCACAGATTCATTCTAATGAAAACTTCTTCTGATGCAAAAAATCAAACGCATTACATAAGAAATTTCATGAAACTACTAAATTACCAAAAGTGACCATAAATGAAAAAATTTTGGTCTATAAATTGTAATTAATCATTCAAACGTCCTTTAGCAGCATCGTTTGCTCTGGATCGGTACTCAGAACTAATGCCTTACTTTGATCCTATCTTCCCTCTTCAATTTTCTCTCATCATCAGAAAAAAATAATTACCCATTAGCCAAAACTATGAATCCAGATTTCCAAAAGCTTGTTTTTTATAGGAAATTGTTTAAAACGCTTTTTTATTAATTCAAAGATCAAAACTCATTGACTCGTTTAGAGTATTCTTCCATAATATTAAGATTTTCGGGATCTTAGTATTGACTTTTCTGGAATGTTTTTGTATTGACCAGTAGAAATGATATCTTATTATTCAAATATGAAAATTTAAGTTTAAGAATCTTGTTTGAAAATTGTGAAAATATGGGATAAACTTAGAATATGGTTCCACTGGAAGCGAGAATTCGAAAACATAAGGGTACTTGAGTTAGTGGTCTTTCTAAACCGTCCGCGCTTTAGCATGAGTACGAGGGTGCCATCCGCTTCTCAAATCAATCAATTTACTCTCCCCCGAATATTAACGACATTTCTAAAATACCTGATCTTTTCAACACTAACACCCCTACCGTAGTTGCTGGCGATCTCAACGCCAAACACAAGGCCTGGGGCTGTCTCAAAAATAACACAAAAGGTAATGCTCTCTTTAAAACCGCGACTCGTCATAACCTTACTATTGAGGCTCCCTGTGAACCTACCCACTTCCCCAAATCTCCCAATAATCAACCCGATATCCTCGACATTTTCATCACAAAGAATATAGTCTTTGACATGGACCCCCGTTCTCTTTCAGAACTTAGTTCCGATCATAACCCAGTATTTCTAGAGTTGTCGGGTTCTCCTGATCTTTCACCGCCAACTGAATCAAAAATCGATTTTCTCCACCTCAAATACCTTCTCGAAACTTCCTCTCTCAAATGCTGCCAAATCCAATCAACTTCCGATCTGGATGCGTCCTTGATTGGTACCACACATGGAGATTTGAAATAAACAAATCCAAATCCGAAGCCGTCTTTTTCTCGCGTCGCCGTCGTAATCCTCCTAATATCGTGGTTGACTCCCTTCCGATCAAATGGAGTTTCTCCGCTAAATATCTCGGTGTGATTTTTGACAAACGTCTCACCTGGTCCAAACAA
>NC_046657.1:97076627-97085589 GCF_010883055.1 Belonocnema kinseyi | reverse complement strand
GTTCATCCGTAACAAACAAATTCTTGCTGAATTTAACCTCCCTTCTATCTCCAATGCCGCAAAGACACATGCTGCAAATCTTCGACTCTCAGTGGAAAATCATCCAAATCCCTGCATCAACTCGCTCGCAAATTATGCGAGTAAAACCTGTGACCGCTTTAGAAGGCCCTGCCTTCTCATCTCTCCAAATCTAATTTAACTAATTTAGCTACCTAGCTCTCTTAGTATCCATGTTTCGCTTAATGCGCGAGTGTCCTTGCAGTATAACTGTCTTGGACCACCAAATTCGAAGTCTTTATCTTCTCTGTTTTCATTCTGGTTCATAACCTACTAGGTTGGTAACCATTCGAGGAGGGGTTTTAGTCGGTAGGCGCTTCTTGCGAATCCGATACTACCCTTTCTTCAAGGGTGTCTTTAGAAGATCTCCCCTCCTCAAACCATAAAAAAAAAATCTCTTTAAGAGTATCTCAAAAATAAAATGGCTGACAAAATCGAATCGTCAGCTGCACCAGCAGCAGTAGCAACACCTCAGAAGGCTACTGTCCCAAAAACAAAGAAGGCTCGTGTCGCTGCGAAGGCAGCTGCTCATCCTCCTGCATCCGAGATGGTTCTTGCAGCAGTCGCGGCTTTGAAGGAAAAGAAGGGCTCTTCTCTTCAAGCAATCAAAAAGTACATTGTTGCAACATACAAAATTGATGCTGAAAAACAGGCCATTTTCATCAGGAAGTACCTTAAATCTGCAGTCGCCAGCTGTTCTTTGGTTCAGACTAAAGGATCAGGTGCTGCCGGATCCTTCAAGTTACCTGTCGGTAAAACTGAAGCCAAGCCTAAATCTAGTAAGGTTGCTCCAAAAGCCAAATCTGCTTCAAACGCCAAAAAACAAGCAACCCCGAAGAAGGCTCCTAAAGCGAAAAAGACTGTTGGAAAGAAGTCTACAAAGGTTGCTGCAAAGCCACCTAAGGCAAAATCCACCAAACCGAAGGCAGCTTCTCACCAAAAAAAATTGCAAAGAAGTAAATTTGATGAAATTGTTATGGTTGTAATATTTTCATGAACTACGAACACACAAACGGCCCTTTTCAGGGCCGCCAAATGTTTTTTACGAAGGAATATTTTTTTATCATTTTCAAACATGCTTTGCTTCAATAAAGTGGCAAATATATATTTTCTCTATAATTATTGTATAATTTACGTTATAATACTGTATGATAATTTACTTAACTGAACGGTTAGATATTTGTAAGTCTGCTGTCCAAAAGTATAACCTAGTAAGTGACATTTTTACCGAAATTGAGTTCTAATGCTACTTGGATTTATCGCACGTTTTTCATCATTTTCATATGCTTACATTTAAAAAATAATTTTGTTATTGATTTTTAATTTACCCACACCTAGTAAGAAACGATTTGGAATTAAATTTTATTGAAAAACCCCGCAAGTTAAACGGATTTGAAACAGAACCTAGTAAGTATGCAACTTTACTAGCTTTTTCGCTGCAAAAGAAATATTTTTAAAGACTTGCTGAGTTTGAACATGGATTTACTATGTTTTTAGTATACTGTGGTTGCGAAGATCGAAAACAAGCGATGCAGTTTCGTTTGATTTCGTGAGGCTGATAAGAATCTCGGAGGAAAAAGGTGTCTCCACGCTTCGCTTCACGATTGTGCATTAGGGTTTCCAAATTTTTGTTTGAATTTTTATGAATATCAGCCGGACATTTATTCGAATCGACACAAAAGTAAATCCATTTTTTTGTTTAGGGGAAAAAATTATATTTATATGTGCCACATGACGTTTAATCCGCGTTTCCCATAAGAAAAAAGACGTTTTTCTAAATTTTATCCCGAAACCTCAGTATCATCTGAATCGAGTTAACATTTCTGTTCATAATTAACCATAGAATATGAATAAAATATTATCCCCGTAAGTCTGTTTTATAGGGTGCCAAGAAACCTTATAAGTGAAAAATGAGTTTTGCGATATTTTCGCGCTAATTATAATTTTTTTCGGTTTTTTGAATGAAAATTGTTTACGGTGTATAAAATGCCATTTCATGCTGATAATCAGACGTTTACATAATTTATTACTGTTTTTAACCATCTTCTCACAGAATAGAATTAGAAAGTCGTGGTGTTTTCAAAAATGTTTTACTTGTTTTCCAACATTTATTGTTAATAATATTCTCTTAAAATAATGTTACAAAATTGCTGTTTTAGAAAAAAATCACTTTTAGTCTAATTTTAAATTAAGGTGAGTTAAATAATTAATTATAGCCAAGAAAATTTATTGTTTAAATAATTTATTATTAGTGATATTCCATTTGAATAATGCTAGAAATATGCGGGTTTTTCTAAAATTGCAGGCTTTTTGTTCATTTTTCAATTTGAGTGAAGTAACAATTAATTCACGATAACAAAAATATTTGTTTAAACAATTTATTTTTTTTTTGATAATATTCTTTTAGCTTAATGTTAGAATGTTGCAGTTTTATCTGCATTTGTTAACTATTTGTCTGTTTTTCAGTAGAAGCGACTTAATAATTCATTAGAATTAGCAGAAATAATTGTTTAAACAAATTATTGTTGTTTACCACTATTTTCCTCAATAGCAATACCTGATAGTTGTGGTTTTTTCGGAAATTTTTACATTTCTTTCCTTTTTTTATTTAATGAGGTAGTAATTAATGAAAGTTAACAAAAAAGTTGTTTAAACAATTTAATATTTTTTATAACTCTCTTCTCATAGATAAATGCTGGAAAGTTGCGGTTAGAGAGAAATATATTTTTTAAATCTCTTTCTTCTTCGTAAATATATTTCGTGGGAGGAGGAAGGATGATATCAAAATATGTTCAATTCCACAATTCCCTTTTACGCTTTGCAATAAGCTTCTTCTGGTAATTTAAAATAAAACTTTTAAAAGGTATTTAAAGACCTAGTCCTTCCACCTACTCCTAGTTATTCCACTCTTTGATTTTTTCTATTTTGTGAGATACCTTTTTTCTTTAAATTATTTGTTTAAGCATTGGGAAAAGAGCGAAAACGATTCACTTAAAACAACGATACTAAACCATACTATTTTGTAAATAATGTTTGTAAATGACGACTTATTATTTGTTCATATCTAACAAGGAAAAGCAAATATAAACATTTCAGAAAAACGCAACTTTCGAGTATTTACCTAATAGAAGAGTATTATAAACAATATGAAATTGTTTAAATAATTCTTTTGTTAATTTCATTAATTAATACCTCACTAAATGAAAAAAGGACAGAAATGTAAAAATTTCTGCGAAACCGCAACTATCAGGTATTTTTATTGATGAACATAATAGTAAACAACAATAATTTGTTTAAACAATTATTTTTCCAAATCTGATTAATAATTAATTTATTCCAAATGAAAAATAGACAAACAGTTGAAGATATCCGAAAAACCCGCAACATTCTACCAATAACCTAAGAGACTATTATTAATAATTATAGTAAATTCTTTAAACAATTATTTTTCAAACTTAAATTAATTATTACTTCACTCGGATTGAAAATTGGACAAAAAGCCAGAAATTTTAGAAAAACCGCATCTTTCTAGAATTATTCAAATGGACTACTAATAATAAAAATTGTTTAAACAAGTAATTTTACTGACTATAACAAAATTATTTAACTTATTTCAATTGAAAATTGGACAAAAATAGGAATTTTAATTAAAAACTGCAATTTTGTAGCATTACTATAAGAGAATATTATTAACATTAATATTAAATTGTTTAAACAATCACTCTTGTTAATATTGAAGAACTATGACTTCATGGGCCTTGCGGCACCTCTAAATATCATTTTCTTCAAAACAAAAAAAATTGATTTATTTTTGTGTGAATTCACACAAATTTACGGTCGATATTCATAAAAATTCGGAAAAAATTTTCCAATGCATTTTTGGACCACCCTATTGTGCATATATCAAAGGATTTTATCGTATTTACAGTTTTTATTTTATAGCGCCTATATTACCAATACTTAATGTAACTGTAAGTATATTTTTTAATTCAAAATTTATGTATATATGCATTTCGTGATTTTCTCAAAAAAACGTTTGCGATCATAACCATGCTTTTTCGGAAAAACTGAATTTTATATTTTTAAAACGATTTTTACATTCTCATCAGAGAAGGTATTAGATTTGTGTAAAATTCGACCCTCCTCCTAGTTCTTGTCAAATCTCCACGTTTCGAGACCCCTGGATCCGAACAACAGATTTTTACAAATCTGTATGTCTGTATGCATGCATGTCTGTCTGACTGTGAGCACGATGCTTTTCAAAAAATCATTCTATTACATTGACCTTTGGTGCACGCGTTTAGTGTCCTAAACTAAAGGTCAAGTTCGTTAGCCAGCCATTTTGGATACAAATGAAAAAAGTTTGCGCATTTTGAATATTTTTAAGACCAATTTTTTTCAAGATTCAAAATTTTTCTGTACGGATGTTTCTATTATTCAAAAAGATGAACAGTTTATCCTATAATTACTTTTTCACGAAAATGAACATTTTAAGCCAAATAACGCAAGATATGAAAAAAGTCAACAGAAGAACAAATTGATTTTTGAATGCCCTACAAGATTATCATAACAACTTTTTGAATTTTCTTGAAAAATCGAAAATTCAAATTTTGACAGCATAACAAATAATGGAAAATCCAAAAATTAAATTTTTTTATTCAACCATTTCACAGTATTTCAAAGATTATAAAAAAAATATATATAAGTTTTTGGTTCCACACCTGAAGGAGGGCCGGGTATGTGAAAATGAGACCATATGAACTCGAATCTAACACAACGCTGTTGATGGTTGGTGACTTTCTCAGCATAAAATACTAATCAGCTATGACTCTCGGTTGAAACTTATCGCCCCCCCCCCTCCCCATCATTTATCGAAGTTTCCTGGGACTGTTGTTGTAACTATAGACTCTCCACCTTAGAGGCTTTGAGAGACTCTTTTAGTCAATTATTAGGAGATGAAGCAATAGGGCTCCACAACTGCGATGTAGAACACGATACGGTAGAAAATTCAATTTACAAAGTCTGGGTCACTGAGGTTAGGGACATAATTTACAACTTTCCATAAAATACGGCAAGGCTACTCAGTAGATCGTATTATAAAGTTTAAATGATAAAAATAATATTGGAAATGCGCAAATTCAATTGATGGAATAGCGCCCAAAGTTGCAATAAAACGTTTCATAACAAGATTTCGTTTAAAAATGCGCATTTTTTTAAATGACACAATAAAATTACGTAAGTTATGACACAAATGCATGTTATGAATTATAATAATATAAATTCATGGGAATGATACACAATTTCAGGGATAAACTCGAGTGCGAAGCACGAGATACGTGACGAGAATGTGTCCGTTAAACCCGCAGGAGCTTTAACAATAGAGAATTCACAATCACAAAATTACTGTTGTTGATGCGTTGACCTTTAGTTTTAAAAAGTCTGTGCACAAAGACCGAGCACGGGGCGCGAGGCACATACATTATCGAGTGCGAAGCGCGAGATAAATATTTGATCGAGCGCGAAGCGTGAGAACCAACATTACAGCACGATACTTCTATACATCTGAAAGTATTAACTGATAAAGTATTAACTGATAAATCAGTTTTTTCAATTCATTTATTGAAATAGTAAAATAAAAAGTAAGTCTCACTTAAACTAAAAAAAAAACAAAATTTTTACCACTGTAACGATAACACTCTTCACAAGTCAAAATATTCTAAAAACAGGGGAATAAAGTGGTTTTTTAAGAAAGCCCAAAAAAGATGAATTTTTAACGTGATCAATCTTTAACTAAAATAGATCAATTTTAAACAAAAAATATTAATTTTTAACCAGAAAGATTAATTTTCTACAAAAAATATCAATTTTCAACTAATGAGATCATTTTTCAACCAAAAAAGGAATATTTTAAGTTAAAAACATTGATTTTCAGGCAGAAGGAAAACGAATTTTTAATAAAGTGACTTAATCTTTAAGTAAAACAAATTAACTTTTTGAATCAAAGATCATACATTTTGAATATAATATTAGTACAATGACGCAATTAAAAATTGGCAACAATATTTTACATATGGAAATAAGAAATCAAATTCAGAATTTAGACGTGAAAATGAAAGTTTGAAAATATGTGAAAGAAGAAATATGAACATAAGTTGACTTTGTATAATTAAAATTGAAAAATTATATTTTCAAAATAAAATGCTGATGAACATGACATCCTAGAAATGAAACTTTATTGATGAAACTACGTAAATAAATTAAACTGGAACCCGAAAAAAATTGCAGAATAACATTTCGACGAATAATTTAGGAACTAAAATAAAAAATTTAATTCTCCAAATTAATGATACATCGATAACAGCGTTAAAAAAAATGCGCTCGCAAGTTTGAACGCGCTTGGTCTTTTTGAATGAAACTTTATACAAAAAAAACTCTTTTAGATCCTAGTATTTATATGTATCTTCACATTTTGAATCTTCTACGCGATTGTGTATAGTGAAAGATTAAATTGCTCAAAGCTCTATGTATGGTCTATAGGCTTTGAGGTTTACAAATTTGCATCGCGACACACGCGCTACATTTTGACTGACATTTTCAAATGTATATTTATTTTCTGAAATACCTTAAAATAAAAAGCTACAATCCTTTCCTCAGACATTGTCCTCTATCTTGCGTTGCTATGTTGAAAATAAGATTTTTATTTCCATATTATTTTTTATGGATAAAACAAAAACTCCCACAAGTCTCCTTTTAGAATTTTTACGTATCTTGCGTGTTTCGGCGTATTATGGAAATTATATATTGTTGCACATCAATTTTTAAAAATAAAACAAAAAAGAGGAGTTCTGCAAAAAGTAATTTCAAGAAATGATGTAGGAATTATCAAACGCTGAAACTCCTACAAAAACTTTTCCTTATATTTCGTGTCGTTTGGCCCCAAATTTAAATTTTTGATTTTTTTCATAATATTTTCGATAAATAAAATCAAAGTGACAAGTGCGATCAAAAAATGATTTAAATAAATTTCGTAAGAATCTTTAGAAGCGGCAACTCCTCTTTGAATTTCTTCCGTATCTTACGCCATTCGAAACAAACTTGAATTTTCCATTTCCTGCATAGTATGTATTTTCGACAAATAAAACCAAAATGACAGGTTCAACCTAAAGTTGTTAGAAGAAATTTTGTACGACTTTTTAATTGGTTTAATAGCTCCTTGAAACTTTTTTTCAGATTTTGCATCGTTTGGTACAAAATTTGAATTTTTGATTGTCTTATAGTATTTTCAATAAATAAAACCCTAATGAAAAGTAATATTTCTACAAAATTTGATTTAAAAGAAATTCCTACGTACTTGTATAGTCAATAGTATATAGATTATGAAATTTTTGGTATTTCGTTCCGGGCCGTATACTTTATAAAAAAACCGACCTCCCGCGAAGGTCAAAATTCAAATTTGAAATTAACAAAGAATGTTTGTATGAGCTCAAAAAATAAAAGTTAAAGGCAGGGGTACATCAAAACGTATATTTAACGTCTAGAATTGTATCCTAAAATCTTTAAAAAATTAGGAAGACTCGAAACATCCCCAAAAATTTGGAAAATTAAAAAAAATTAAAACTCATTAAATAATAATTTTTGCAACCCTATTTTGCTCGTGCGCAAAAAATCATTGCAAAAGTAATAAACAAACATTTTTTCTGCGTCAAGCGAAATTATAAGTTTCAATTTAAAGATTTGAACAATAGACGCAAGTGAATATAAATTTCAATAATTAGTGCAGTCTAAAATTAGCGCAGTAAAATGAGCAATATTTTCTCTTCAACATAACCTTTCAATCATGACTTAAACATAGTAACTCATCAAGCTCATGACTTACTATGTCTCACCATTTGAAAGAAGACTTACTACGTATTACATGATACAAACGGTCAGATTGAAACACTCGATACCATTGTTAAACCCAGCAAGTCTAGCTTTTCCATAAAATCCAGTACTTTTTTATATCTGGTGGCATATAGAATAATAAATAAAGACATATATATGCATAAAATTACTAAATTTTTCATAAAATATTTTTAAAAAAATTATTTCAATTTAGACTGGTTAAATAAATGAACTATTCCATTTGTGGTGGAATTCTATGATGTTCTTGAGATGTCGCGTTTTGGTACAGATCTGTATCCTTATCAAATCGTCGTTTTTTTCCTAACAAAAGTTTGTCGGAGCTCGTTTTGGAAACTGAAGGTAGTTGAAAGTATTTGATAAATAACAGTGTTGATTATAATGTTAAAAGAAATTTGTTCATAAGAAAAATGCAAGAAAAAAGCCTTTCAAATGATTGGTAGTCTGTACTTCTTAATATCCAGAAAAGTAAATTGAGTATCAGAAATAAATTATTTCTTTATATTGTCATCATAAAAACTTTAATGTAATATGCTACTCCCATTTGGAGTAATACATGTCCAAGTAATATCCTAAAGCTACAAGGAGTTCAAAATAAATGTCTACGCATGATAGTGAGGGCTAATCCTAAAGATAGAAATTCTGTCATATGAGAAACTTAATATTAATTATATACATCATGAAATTTTCAACTTTATTAAAATTTTTTATGAAAATCAAATCGAGCATTATCATGAACTCCAGGATGCACGCATTCAAGTTATGGAGGAATTGCCATTTAAAATAAAACATAATTTTCCCTATCAAATGTTAATAGACACATAGGTCAAGTCTCAACATCTTCTTATCGCTGTAAATATCGCATTTTTGTACCCAGATTTAAGATTATATTTTAAGACAAAATCAATTCATGGGTTTTGCAATCTTACAAACTTTTTCCCAAAGATACGTTATTCATATTATACCGAAATAAAAACTTTATATTGCTAATGCGCTTAAAATA
>NC_046657.1:97075137-97076527 GCF_010883055.1 Belonocnema kinseyi | reverse complement strand
AGGATATATCGACTTAATAGTAATATGTACACTTTTATAATTTTTATGAACAATAAAGACTTTATTTAATCGAAAAAAATCTTTGCTCGCAGTTCTTGGTTCGCATTTGGCCTGTGCCACTTCTGTTACTCTGTCGTTGTTAGAAAGTATACCTTCCTTATCGTTATAAGGACATACCTGCTCTGTAGGTGCGTCCATACCAGGTACAAAAAAGTTCATTCTGTTGCCGCGAGATGGTGTGTTGTATACACTACAGTATTTAAATATCTATTTTCGAAAATAGTTGTCTGCTGAATAAATAAACGTCGTCCCCAAGAGGAGATATATTTTATGTATCTAACTGTAAAAGAGTTTTGTTCTATGCGAGTCGCGTATGACACATATTTTGAAAATAATTATAATTGCCCAAATTGCAAACTGGAAATAAAATGATTACATTTTAATCTATACAAAAATGAACTTAAGTTAACATTCTTTATAAACATATGACATACAATCATTGTTATTATTCTTTTGTAAAAGTATATTTCAGGAATCACATAAAAATAAAATCTTTAATAGCCATTTCAGTTAAGTTTTAATTTACTTTATGGCTGGTTTCTTCTAATTTCATAAAATGCTTCAGGCATGATCTGTGAGTAGCAGTCAACAGGCGTTATACGTCTTATAATTTTAAAAACTTTTTACCGTTGCAAACAAAAATATTGCGATTATTCCGTAACCTTCCATATGGAATTTTAACGTAGAATCCGATTTTAACCATTTAAAAGTTGATCTTGCTGTTTCTTTTTTGAGTTTTTTTAAAAAGGAAACAAATGGGGGCCCAATGGGGTCCTTACGGGTACTTTGAAGAATCTCCATTCGGTTCCTTCGGTCCGCCGGGGTTTATAAGATGGGATAAGTATACTTCTGAATGCCTCAATAAAATAAACATTTCGATGCTAGGTAAATATTTCGTCCAAAATTCTTTTGAACAAACCTAATATGAAATGTAAGGCATTTTATGTAATATATCAGTGTTTTAAACATTTTCGCATTGTATGGAAAAATTTGTTCATATAAATTGTTTGAAACAATTAAATTGTACGTTCAGTTAATCATGTATATTTCTTAAGCACATATGCAGGAAGTCTGATCAATAATAAGTCTGTTTAAGTAGTTATGTTTTAGGTAAAAAATTATATTTTTGAAACTCTTCATATTGTCACTATTTTTCATACATGTTTCCATAAAAATTAAGTATAAAAATCGAGCAGTTTGAAGGCTTTAAAATTTAAATGCGAGAAATAGAGTTGGGCAAAAAGTAAGAAAAATATAGCGTAAACGAAAATGCTATTAGCTATCAAGCGATTATTACTCGTGAAGTGTACGGAGTAATATATGCAAGTGA
>NC_046657.1:97068469-97075122 GCF_010883055.1 Belonocnema kinseyi | reverse complement strand
CCCCCCCCCCCCCCCGCGTCATCATTACAATGAGAAAAAGACTGATTAATGTAAACAAATCAGTTTTTAAGTTACTTTTTATCAGAAAATTTACCAGAAAATATTTTTTACTACGTTTCAATGTTTAGATTTTAAACTCTCAATAGCTATTATAATTTTTATCCTTCTCTACTTTTTTCTAGTGCTCCAAACATACATCCCTTTGTTGATATACGAAAACGATGTGTTCTGTTCGCCATAAAAAATTAGAATCATAAAATACTACAGTATACTCAGTCGTATAAGAAGCGTACATCACTTTTTGCATTATATTATAGTGGCCTAAAGGTGTCAACTTCCCTTTAAATTATAATATATCTCTTCATGCAAGTTAATTCAATGTAAATGATTTATCTTTCAAAAAAATTATTCCAGGGTAACATGATTTTCTGACAAGAATATTTTTTTCTAATTTCTGTAAGAGGATGAATGATCATGGAATGAAATAAAGAAAATCTAAAAGTTATAGTGAAATCTTTATTTATTAAAGGCATTGTACGTCCAAATTCAGAAAGATGAGAACAACGATCCCCTTGCACTTCGTCGATGCGACTTTTGCCGTCTTTGATTGACTCAGAACGATCATTTTCGCACACAATCACGAAACCTTTAGAACCGCAATACTAGTACTTTAAACGCCTAGTCCCTTAATATCAATAATTGATCTAAGTTTCTTATTAAGTACGCCGAGACGATACTTTATATACTTCATATATTTCATATACTTACAATTCATTAAAAAAAGCGAATAAATATTTACGTCCTTCGAAAAAGCCTTTGAATTCTACAGCGCGACATTTTTTCGAGAATGCGAGCGCTTGAAACTTTAGCAATCGCTAATAGAATCTAGAGTATTCTTCTCCGTGGAAAATAAATCAGTCTCTTGGGACAGCTTTTTAAGAAAAATATATATTATCTATCGTTAACTAATTTCTTCTGCTGATTTCTTCTAGAATTTTATATTATACAGTCGCAGGAAACTTTTTCTAAATTTATTCATTTTCCTTCCATCAGTTTTTTTTCTTTTAATTTTCTTCGTCCCAGAACTAATCCCTTTCCACTTTAGGTTGAAAAAGTCGAATTTCCCGACTTTTCTTACATCGATTCATCTCTATTTTTATTTTACACAGCAAATAAAAATCTCCTTCTTGAAATAAAATAAATTAAACAAAAAAAAACTTTATCGAGAGAAGCTTACTGTAATCCTATGATATGTTCCGTAGAGTCGATACAAATTATCCTAGTTTTTCACTTTTAAAAAGTTAACCATGTCTTCGATGAAGTGTCTCCTGTTTGTCAATTTCAGTTTGTACAGATTCTTATTTCAAATTTAATCTTTCATTAAATTGCAAATTGTAAAACTGAAGTTGATACATTGAACTTTTATTTCTAAAGAAGGAGAACGTTTAATTTGTTTCTCAAGCACGGAGACGGAATCGATCGTGACTACGATTATGATTACGGTAATGAGATTAATGGCATGTGAATCTCTCCTTCAGACCCACCAAAAACCACCGACTTCTCGAATGAAACCATTTCTCATAATTATTAATAATTAATTTATAATTAATAATTAAAATTAAATTGATAAATAATAAAAATCCGGCATACTCGAGGGCGGAAGCTCCTGAGAAAGAGATTCGTTCGCGAATTTTTCGAACGTTGATTCAGTTTATTGGTGGGTCTCATTGGTCATCTCTCTCGCTTTTTCTCTCTTTTTCTCATTTTCTCATTTTCCCTTATTCTTTCCTCATTCGTGAGTGTCAATCTCGTTGTCTATACGGCTGCTGCGAATTCCGGTTTTGCCCGTCCAGGGATAAATATCCGGACAGGGTTGACACGTCTTCATGTACCGAACTCCACTCTTGTGCCACAGGTTGCAGACCTTAGCATTATTGCACTTCTTTGGCCTGTCCTGTAAATCACACAGAGAACGAGGTTCTTAGTTTCGCAAACCACATATTTGAATTGATCCGATGTTAGGTTTTACGATTCTGGACATTGAGGTGTAAGTAGATATGAAGATAAATTCTTACCTGATAGTTGCAACCGAAAGGCTCAAAGTTGTCGAGAAGACCAAGAGGGGTCGGATTTCTAACCCATTGAAGGGCTTGCCAATTCGTTACAACCCACACATCATCCATCGCGACGATCGTGTCAAGGAAGGAGATGAAACCTTCTTTGTGATGGGGTTGAGTGAACCAAGCTGCGTGGTAGAAAAGCCCGAATGGTGCTCTGCAATTAGAAAGAAAGAAATTAGTTTGTCTCTTAGGGTTTCAGTTTTTGAGGTACACTAGGAATCCCATTTAATTGTGGTTACGGGTATGGTCCTGAATATCATTCACTTAAATTGAATACATCATTTACTCGCTCTGAAATTAAACATTCAAAGTCGTATGAACCATTTCAGTTGGATTTGGAGAAGCTGCCGCAACTAACTCGCTGAGGGTACTGTCCGGTTCGTCGCTACACTACTGTTTTAAATTACTTAAATGGGATTTCCAGTGTTTAAAACTTCTGTACGACTTGTAGTTTGGAGGCTCTTTACTCGAGACTATTCTGGGCTTGCTTTGAACTAACTAGAACAGGTTAAAACTATTTAAAACGACCATAAACCAGTTTTTATCTAGTTCAAAAGAGTGCTAAACCAGTTAGATTTTGCTTTCAAATAGTTAACAGAAATAGGCTTAAGATAATAGCAGAATGTATTTTCATTTTGAATGTGCTCAGTAATACATTGCTCATTAAGGGTGGTACGTTTGTCTCATAGCCGTAAACACGCGAAGCGTATAAAGACGCATGTCCGGTATGGGAATCTGGAGTAATTTAGCAGTCCTGGATGTAGTCCCAGAGTTGGAGCAGGGGGCGAAATTTACGCGGGGTCCATGCACGACACTTTAACCTCTGCCTGACCTGTTAAAGACGGGCCTTTTAAAAGCTTAACACTTTTTATTGGCAGCACTATACAGTGTTAAGATTTTTAAATTCAGTTGCGATGAAGTTAAATTGACTGTATATTATGGTCAGATAAACAGAAAATACCCTCAAGTGAAATTTTTTCTCCATAAAATTACAAATATTCAGATACATTCAGCTTTAAAAAATAAAATAAAAATTGAAAAGAAAACTCAAGCTGTAATTGGAAGCCACCAATAAAAAGTTTTCTCGTAAAGATTGTACGAGGCTCTCCTAGATGCTTCTAGGATAAGATTAGAATATGAGTTCCGGTCGGAAATTCCCACGAGGGTGTGACTGCAGTAAAATAGTAAAATAATTTCGCCAACCTGTTGGTCGTGTAGTGCCTCTCGAAGTTCTTTATGAGCATCTTGTAGACGCCGTCAGAGGTAGGGGGATTACTGCATGCGTCTCCCATCGAACACCTACCACCGTTAAGATCCTGCCACATTACCATGGGAACTTCCCATAATCCTGGATACGACCTTGTTGGACAGGGTGGGATCATACAGTCGTGGAAAAGTTTGTAATCCAAAGTGTAGGGCCAACTGGGTGGTCGATTCTCGTAGATTGGCATTGATGAGTCGTAAGTAAAATTTGTGTCCCAAAGCATCTTGAACATGTTGTTGCCACCAACCTAATCGAGAAAAAGTAATATTTTTAGAATGACAAATTTCAACCAGTACAAAAATGGTTTCAAACAGTTTCAAACTGATACGAACCAGCTATAGGTAACGTTAAACCTATCCCGAACTGATTAGAAACAATATTGCAATGCAATTCCGGTCAGATTCGGTCCAATTCTTAATAATTATAAACTAGTTCCGAAACATATCAAAATATGTACAAACTATATCCAAAATTATTAGAACCAAAGTTGTAAACTGGTTCTAGACTGTCTCGAGTTCCATAATGATTCGAACCAGTACAGCTAGTCAGCAGTTTCAAATTGCAATAAACCAGCATTGAATTAGTTTAAACATAAAGATCACAATTAGATTATGTAAAAATTGTAAAGCGCCCAAACTCTTTAATGTTGAACTTCTTTTTCTGCAACTTAAATTTGAGGAAATTTCATCGATTTAGGTCCATTGAGAGAAACTACATATACATTCGCAATTGCTCATATTCTACTTCTCACCGGAAAAACTTGTGTTGCGTAAGCGTTTATGATCGTTTTTATGGGTGCCCTTTGAAGATTCTCTTCTCGCTTGAAAAGTTTCTCGTACAGCATGGGAAGAAGCACAAATGGGAAGGTAACTTAATCGCGTTGCGATGTTGAGGTGTTTTTGCCTCTTACGATCAATCTAATTGACTTCCACCGACCGGTGAATTTTCTATTTCGAAACAATTACACCGCCTCGCTAAAAGTTCATCCTCACTCTTCTTTTTTCTACCGCGGGTTGATATTTTCTATGCTTAGATAATCACAGCTAATTAGGCGTAATTATATATCCTTCTTGCCTTAAAGAGCCTGCTTATGACTTTTCAAGTGTTTCCTAACTAATGCGAGTTTTTGATGTTTTAAAATCATAAAGAGATGAATGAAATTAATTTTCAATTAATTAATTTCTACCAGTTACCTTAACTGACAATTCAATAAAACATTTGATTATTAAACAAGAATAAAATTCAATGACATTCCTAAGTATGTGATTATTTAAGAAGGTATATTATGATATTTGAAAAGTATTTACAAATGATTTACTATAGTTGAAAATCTCCTTTGAGATAAATAATTATGTGAAAGTATTTAAAATATCATTTCGACTTGTTTAAAGAATGGACGTGTTTTAATGAAAATCCGACATAAAGAAATGAAAAATATATTTACCGAAAGGAAAGGCGCTCTCATTCCTCGTACATCTTCTAGTTTGACTCCTCCATATGCTGCCAAAATTTCTCGCTGACCAGCAACTTCTCTGGCCCATTTCCTATGTGAAAATTGTTCTCCAAAACTGTGCCTAAGTATTCGGAATAAATTGTGAGATAATTAATTTTAGATTCCATGTTAAGTATAATTATAACAAAAAGAGGTGATTCTTTCGCAAGCTGTTAGAGGTTAATTGTCTAATTTTTCATATCAGTAGACTAAATAGTATCCTACTTAATGGATCTTGTAAGCTAAATAAGAGCGCAAGCGGTTATTAGTTTCTATTTGCGGTTAAATAGAAAAGCGAAAAGAGTCTGATGTACTTCAGTGACATGTTAAGAGACTCTCTCTAATTGCGTATGATCACTGATGAATGTTAGTAAGTTGATGATACGAGTAATCGTTGAAAGGCGAAATCTTACATGTAAACATAAAAAGTCTCTTATTTGGTATTTGAAATTACATTAGATAAAAATAAACAAAAGTATATCAGATTTAGTAGCAATTGAAAATTACTTAATATGGTTTCAGAAAAACAAAAGAAATTTATTTACTTTCAATTAATTACATTTGATTGATTTAGTTATATTTTATTTTCATTAAATAGATTAATCAGAAAAGTATTTAATATGATTATTTGTTGTCAGTTTGGATAGTCTGTATGTTAATGTAGATGCATGCATTGTGCTGTTAAACAATATTTATGATATTTAAGAACATGTTATTAATTTTTTATTTGGGTTGATCTCTTCATTAGTGACAAATTATTCAACTGCATAATTTTTGTATTATCGTACATACATCATTAAGTCTGCGTTAAATAAAATAAAAATAATTGAAATTATACCTAGAGGTTAGGGAAAAAATAATATAAAGGATAATCAGTGCAATATAACAAAGAATGTAGAATCACAAGTATTGTTTACTAATGGTATTTTCCCGCAGCCAATAGCAAGGCTTCTACTTAATTTAAATGATTTTTAATTTCAAATAATTTTGTAAGTCATAAGAAGCATTTTAAATATTTCAACTCGTTTCATACATGTTTCTAATGATATAAAAGCCCTTTTGAATATAATTTGAATAATTGCGATTCTTTTTAACGATTTTTGAATTTGAATAAACTTTTGAACTGGTTTGAAACAAAACTGAAGTAGTGTGCCTATATACTTGAATTTCTATTGAACAGGTTTGAAACAGCGTTGCACAACATAGTTATAAAGTGACTTGACCAAGTTTTAAACATTTTTGAAATAGAGGATTTTAAACTCAATTCTAACTACTACTTCAACTACTATTCCTTACCAGTTGCGAACTAATCTTTCTTGAATATAACTATGTTTATTTCCAAGTATATATTCTATTTCAAGAACTTTACGTACATTTTTTCTTTGGAAATATCTTGCTATTAACTGTTTTAAATATACTTGAAGTCATTATGCACGGTTTCCAAAACGTGTTGGATTATTTGGAAACTGCTTGAAATTATTTGTAATACAACTGAAATTGACTAAAATAGTTCAAATCAAGCTTGGACTTATTGTACTGGTTCTAATTATCATCATGCCTACTGTTATAGTAGATTGTGTACCTAGGACGCAAACTCAGCCTTATTGCCCGAGCGTGAGTTTGCAACAATGAGACGCAGACGAGCGCGAAACGCGCAGTGACCAAAATCAGGAATCTATTGTTAATTATCCTCCACAGGCTCTACTTTTTAAAGCATATTGAAATTTCCTTTTTTTAATTTTATGCAATAAAATTTTTAGGGTCCTCAAACTCTTCG
>NC_046657.1:97066317-97068369 GCF_010883055.1 Belonocnema kinseyi | reverse complement strand
TGAAAGAGGGAGCTCTTCTTAATATTTTGACACCAAAATCATGTCGATACACCTTAGCGACTGCGAGTAAAGCCACCCACGCTTTAACTTGACAGACTGTATGTTATATACATTTTTCTAAACGCTGTCGAATGGTACTTCTTGCCCCAGACGTGCAAAGAAAAGCTCGTAGTATTGGAGTAAAAAGTAACAACGTAAATAAAACGAAATATTTTTATTTTAAATTACACAGAAGGAACTAACAGTACGTAGAAGAAAAATAATATAAGTGTCTAGACAACTGATATGCTTAGAGATTTATTCATCGTAACTTTCGCAATTAATAGAGACGAAAATTTACGATTGCCAGTTCAATACACACATTTCATGAGCCCAGTTTTTACATACGTGACACTGGATCCTAGCTCGCCTGGGATGCTTTCAGAATAAGTTTCACAACAACCAGACGATAATTAATTTTTTTCAACAGCTAGTGACTGTGACATAGCTTAATACCATACACACCCTGGATAGAAAGTGCTACTTGGCACTTTTTACTCCCACACATTCCCATTATTTACTATAAAAATTTCGGTAACATGTCAAAATATTTTGAGCGGTAAACTATCTGCGCTACAAGTATACATAATTACGCATCAAATTACACCTACTTTATAACAATGGTACGTAAGAATAAGCGCTGGTACCAGAAAGAAACGGTGATATTAAAACTACTTTCTTCACACACAAAAACAACTTAAACTAAGCCACGATCTCAAAAGCAACTTTTAGTGGTCACCAACGACTATTAGAAGTTTATGGTGATTCAATCGATCGACAGAAGATGTCCAGTCGAGTATCAAATCATTTGTTTTTGTGTTATCATATATGGCACTTTTGACCTCGGTCTACCTTAAATAAAGTATCGTGTTCAGCAAGGAGGCAAACGTCTTCTTCTCCTCCTGTGTTTGCAATATTCGGCTTCCACTCAGGCTTCACGAAGGTCAAAACCAAGAATTCGCTGTTAATAATCCTCAACCGTCTACATCTCATGAGGAATTTTGAATGTTTCTTTTTTTACAAAGTCTCGAAACAAAATTTTGAAGGTCCAGAAACTCTTTGATTCTCTGATTTTTGAATTTTGTGCGCACAGATATATAAAAAATATAGTGACAAAATTAGCAATTTTAAGATTAGGATTCTTCATATAAAACAAAATTGCTTGAATAAACTCGCTATTAATTTGAATTAATGCAGATATACTTAAGGGACATAATTATTTTAAAATAATTTTAATTCATTATTAGAATGATACTATAGTAATGAAAAATGTTCATAATTTTAACATCTATAAACAACTTATAAAGTTATAAAGAATGTTTTAACCAATAAAGTTTCATGGGCAGACCAACGGACGTAGTAGAAAAGGTACACGAGAATGTAAATTCAGCTACATGAAAAATTATATTTCAATTAAATGTTTTTATCGCAATATTAACTTTTCTACTATGTCTATTTGGCTGCTCATGAAACTTAGCAGGTTAAAAAATTATTTAGAGCTTTGTAAGTTGTTTATAGATTTTTAAATTATGACAATTTTTGCTACTGATACCTTTCGAATAATAAAATACAACTATTTTGAGAAAAAATAATTTTTGCATGCAAAAAACTGATATACTAAAGAATTTTTTGAAAGAAATAGTTTACCACATTTAGCTTAGGGAGTCAACGCGGCTCAGATGGGTATCATGATTTTCTTATGTTCCAACAAAGCAGCCTAGCTGGGACGGGATTGATTCCCAAAGCAGGAAGCAATGCTAAACGTGATTGTAAAAAGCGTCGGTTCTATATCTTGATGTACCACCCCACAAATACCCTACAGTGTTATAATTAAACCTATAGTATAGTCGCGAATCACCCTGGCAGTTAATGCGACTGTAAACGTTTAATTAAAAAAATAAAGAAACAATTAGCTTGCGAATTTAATGAATTACTTACGGTCTCAATGTTGACTTTGTTTAAACTATATCCTTTCACATAAAAAATTATATTCCTAAAATTTATAATATTGTC
>NC_046657.1:97055447-97066217 GCF_010883055.1 Belonocnema kinseyi | reverse complement strand
AGAGGGAGCTCTTCTTAATATTTTGACACCAAAATCATGTCGATACACCTTACCGACTGCGAGTAAAGCCACCCACGCTTTAACTTGACAGACTGTAATAGATGGAATGCATGTAAATTTATTATGAGTATAATTTGGAACTTAAATGTCTTACATATATTTTAAGACAAAAAACCAAAGCAATACCTAATTTTGCTTGAACACTGTTTTATGAAAAGTAAATTTTGGCACTTTTGACCCCGGCCTACCCTAATAAAGGTATGACTTAACAGTTTATCACGTCTGAAATTTGGTGTTAGGTTGAAACGGTGATATTCGTAAATGGACGACAGTGAATGTGCATGTGCGGAATTCGATTATGAACCCATAATACTTCTGAGAGTATTATGGACCTATTATTGTACTGCGCACAAAAAAATTCGCTGTTGCTCCTTCTGTTTTGCAAATGGCTACTTTCAGAACTGAAAAGACGCTCATAAAACGCGTAAATCAAACAAACATAAAGCCTGTTTTAGAGTGTTAAACCCACGGCCGTAAATTATTTTAGGCAAGTTTTGAACTAGTTTGTCACCTCTTTTCAAATAGTTTGTTTTACGGAAAAAGTAGAAGCCCTTAAAATACTAAATACTGTAAAATAGGAAGTAAAAAAATGTTGAATACATGCGAGAAATACCAAAAAAGTAAAAGGAATTACAACAAAAACACGAAAAAGACAACAGTTTGGATATTTAATCTGAATAGTCAAAAAGGGAAGTAGGAGCAAAGAGAAAAAAGAAAACAAAAATAATATTAAAAGGGTCCTCGTGGTACTTACGAGACCGTATGGGAGGCAATCTCGTGACCGGAGGCGTACAGGTTTTGGACCTGGCTGTAGTCAGTCCATTCGTGGGACACGTAGAAGGTCGCAGAGATGGGACAGCCATTAGGGTTCTTTCTTCCCTTCTCAAACAGATCCGCATAAAGACCCTTGTTAAGGTCATTCACGGAATCGTCGAAGGTCAGGAGCACGATTTGCGGTATCTCCTCCGGCAAGTATTCTCCTGTTTCAGTTTCAAGGGACGTAGGATGCGGGCGGGATTTATTGTACGTAGCGTGATGCAGTTTTGTTTTTGTTTTGATCATCATTTTTTCAATGTTATGTATGAGAATTTATCAAATAATTTATAACGTAGACGAGTGGAGTATGAAGCATGATAATGTAATTTTATGATTGATTGTGTACAATGTTTCGTTGTGAGGTATGGTATGAGAAAGAGGGTTGGGAGAAAAGAAGAAAAGAGTTCTTGTTAGTAGGCAGAATTAGTCCTCAGAAAAGTGCTCCATTAAGGAAAAGGACAAATAGTTAAAATTGTGAAATAATTGCACCAGGAGCAACTTTTTTTTATTTATTTTTTTTATCTTTCTCTTTTGAATTACTTTCTTTTTTAATCGTGCAGTATCCTTTTCCTCAATGAAGGTTATACTTTTTATGAAAGATGCCGACCTTCAGGAAAGAAAATTTGTATTATTTATTGACTTGGAAAATGATTCTTTACTTTCCTAAGGGGCGGGGTTCAATTAATATTTTCCCAAAGAAGAAACCGAATGCGAAGATAGAGAAATCCGGGACAAACGAAAGCAATAGCTCTTATTTGGGACTTATTGATGATACGCGTGAATCCCGGTAGCACCCATGGCAAGAACTTGATGACTCGCGATACTATCAACGGCTAAGAAATCACACTCCCAAACAATTGAAACCACTTTTCGTTTTACGTAATATTTTTAAACAATTACAAACCAGTTCCAAACAGATAAAAATGTACTAATTTAGAAAATTTCGAAGTTTAGTACTGATTTGTCTCATATCGAGTACTTTATTGGTCTCTGGTTCAAGTTTTTCTCGATTAACTTTAAAAAGTAGTGATTTCGGGTTGATTTCAAATAGTTAATGAAGTTTTTGAACTAGTTTGGAGTTTTTTTTTGCAAGTGTTAAAAGTAATTCGAAACTTTTTTAAACGTTATTATCCCTTTTCTAAAGTGTTTTTCTCCTTTCTTTATTCATCTTAGCCGTAGATAATGACAGAAGCTTAAGAACAAAAATTCTGCTTAAGCATAAAAGCTCCCACAATAACCGGAACTTACGAGACTGTGTGGGACGCCAACTCGTGGCCATCAGCGTAAAGATTTTGCACTTGGCTATAATCGGTCCACTCGTGTGAAACGTAGAATGTGGCCGAAATCGGGCAACCGTTAGGATTTTTTCGGCCTTTCTCAAATAGATCGATGTACAATTGCTTATTAAGATCGTTTACAGCGTCGTCGAAAGTTATAAGTACAATCTGCGGCGTCTCTTTCGCCGGAATGCCATCTATGATCAAGATCCAATCTCTTAACATTTTTGTATTTAAAGTATATGCTTCTAATTAGGCTTTTTTTTGTTTTCAGTTAAGGGAGAGTAAATATAACAGTGAAAGATTCTTTTTTGCTCAGGAAGGTAGAAACAGAATTTTCTTAGCAGCGTAACTTCCTCGTTGAAGATTTCTTCCTTGGTCATGGGAATTGTTTAGTGTGACAATATACGCACGTTCATTGCGAGCAATTACGGGCACGGACGAAGGCCGCTGAAGCTTTGCGAAAGGGTACGCAAAGAGGCGGAGTTATTAAGGTGCACACGTATCTGTTTCACTTTCGAACGTACCGAGTAATGAGTATGTAACGTTAGAATCGGAGAAAGTCTCGGCGGCTGCTAAATCGATCGTCAAAATCAACATTCGGAACGCGAACGCTTGCGTCACACGTCTCCGTTAATCAGCCATGCTCAACGAGTACGCCGCGAGTCGTTGTCTGTCGATTCGAAAATTGCTTCCTAATGTCGACCTAAACGGGTCCTTGACCCGGAATCCGATATTAGCTAAATCATGTTTTGAAATTTAAAAAAGTGTACACAAGATTTTCTAAACTAATATTAAAATCGTAAATTCAAAGTCTTATCTCTCTTTTTTCGCGATTTGGTAGGTAGAAAAAAGTTGCGAGGTGGATTCCAAAGTTTAGCTGATTGCAAAACGCTATCCTGTTTTTACAGGTGCCATCTGAACTTAATTTTATGGAAACTAATGCTAAAATTTAAATTTTGTTAAAGTTAAAAGCAAATAGATTGATGAAATAAATAGACAGAATAAATTACTCTTAATAAATTCTTCTCTAGTCCGTAGAGAATTGCAAGTAAATAAACTTTCATCTCAACTAACAGACTTATTTAAAAATTTGTCGGGTGTCAGCAAGTTTGAAGAAAAATTAAGTCGAGATTAATTAAGCTGATTGAATCATTCTTTTCTCATCCTTCAACAGTTCAATCAGTAAATCCAGTTTTTGCCTCGAGAGTCTCGTAATGGATTTAATTAAAATTTAATTTATTTGCAATTAGAGCCTGCCTTATAATTTGTTGAAAGTAAATCATGATCATTTAAAACATCGTGGCAACTAAATTATAGTTCCGAGTTGAGTGAATTTTCCGATAATAATAATGCTATTTTCTATTATTTAATATATAATTAATACAAGGTTTTTGGAACTTAATCGGTTACGCGAGATAGATTGATAATTATTTAGGCTGGATTATTTTGCTCAAGAATAATTTACCTGGGATATCGGCTCCACCACAGGCACAATCCGGAATCAAGCAAACGTCCTTCCTGCATCGGGCGGCAGGCTTGTCGACTTGAGGAGTTGGGTAAATGGGTGCTGGCCTTACTGGTGGGTATCTGTAGATATCAATGAATTCCTGGGCTTTTGATACGATTTCTGTAGAGGGCTTCAATGTTGGTCGAGAGCGTCTTAAAAATACGAATAATCCATTATCAAAGTTGTCTACAATGAATAGAAAACATTTAAATATTGTACTCATCAATCTAAGTGATAATCTAGGCTTTTAAAGTTAAAAATAAATAGCGTTCATAAATATGAAAAGTTTATTATTCCTTCCATTTAAGGAAATTACGTTGCAATAAAAAAAACAAGGCTTAATCTCGATTTTATCATTTTTTTCCGATCAAAATTACAAAGCGAATGTGCTTGATCAGCTGTTCGCGATCCGCCATCTTCTTTCGCACAGCTGATCTAAATTCCGCAATCTAATTTTGAAAATAAGATCGTTCAGTAAGAAGAATATAAAACAAATAAAATAAAAACATAATAAAATAGACACACTCATTACAACCAGAAAAAAAAATTTAACTCTGTTCATAAAAAATGAGACTTCCCCGATAATGTAGACACAATTATAGTATATTGTTTTATAAGTCATGATAAACGATTGTTCAGTCTAAATTGACGGTTAATGCCTTACAAATGACACAGTTAAATGTAAATTGACTCTTTTTTAGTGAATAAATTACGACCTCGATTGGGCACGTAACTTTCGTAACCCATAAAATCACAAAATATTATCGTGACCGCATTTTCCCTTGACGAGTATAGCCGTATTTTTCTGTCAATTTTATGTCGTCGTATTCGTCGTTTTCTGAGATTTGTTATTACAGAGAATTTCACTTAATCGACGATAAACAACATCTGTCCTGAAAAACCGAACCACCGATACTTTTCAGGGACGTATTTGCAAATTAAAGATCCCGTTCAAAATCACATATTTCTTTTTAATCACTGTCAGAGTTTCAAATGTGAAGAATTAGGATTGAGATTATGTAAATATTGTTCCAAATAGTTAAAGGGGATATTTAAAATCGATTGAAATTGTTCTAAATTACTTAAAAGGGTAAAAAAAACTCATTAATATTAGTGCAAAGTAAATGACCATTGCTTAAGATAATTTAAAATTATTTGGGATTGAAATTTAATTGGCTGTTTTTTTCTATTCTATTTTCAAAATTATTGTGAACAAAATTGATACTTACGGTGGCGCTGTACCGCGGTTTACTTGTGGTCGACCCCGGCTGTAAAACAAATCAATGGTCATTAATGACGCAAATTATGCAACTTATTATTAATCTATTAGAAAGTGCATTGATTGTTTTATTAGTCGATATAAGGAATTGTAGATTATTATATAGTCGATAAATCTATGTTTCGATTCTTTAAAATTTCAACATATCGATTAGTCGTTAAATAAAAGTATCATCTGCTTGAATAATTGAAATATCGACAAATAAACTAATAGATTAGTCGATATTTCCCTTAATCAAAATTTTTCGATTTTTGGCTGTGATTATTGAAGAAGTCAAGTGACTTTAGTATTATCTGACAGAAAATTTAAAAAGTGTAGGACGTTGCAACGTAGAAAATATTTTCGATGGGCCTCATTCTCAGAAACTTATTTTTAATTATTTTCAACTAACAATGCGAAATGTACTTCAGCTTTTCAAATTTTCTACGTTACTGACTTGTAAAGTGCGGAGAAGAAAATATGAGATGGCGAGAAAATGTTTTTTACGGATCATTCGAATACCATCTGTGGTGTAAAAAATCTGCGTATGATTTACAACACTTTTTTAGCGCTTAAAGTGTGATGATAATAATTATCTTAGACTTGACTTACAAAACAATAAACCGTAGTGTGAAAATCGATAAAAGCTGCTATTTTGATTATAGGAGATACTTAGTTAATTTATTAACAAGTGTAATTCAGCTTGAGGAAATCTCTTCTTCGTAAGGATAACTTTACTCTCTAATCAAACGTTAAGTTTAATGTATTTGATTCACATGTTAATGTGAAAAATCAATAAAACGGCAGACTGTTTTTAATTTTTGCATTTTCGTCAACAGTTAAATATAGATTGCGATTTTGAATGTTACCAATGCTGCCACCAATCCTCTATTACATTAATGTATTCTGTAATTACTTTTCAGTATTCTTTAATTAATAGACATACCTGGGAGCACTGGCGGAATATTGTCGAACGGTGGTTGGGGTTGGTTGAGTCGTAGTGGTCAAGGAAATGTAAGAGTCCACAATTGAGTTGGGCGTTGTTATGTGAACCGGATGGCTAAGAACGTTAGTCCTACGTAAAAATACTCAACAGTTTAAATCAAATCAATTTTACTTTCAGAGAGCATCTGTGCTATGGAGAAAATATTAATTCTACAAAACTCTAAATTAAAACTTCCTTTCTTAAAAATCGTATTAAAGAAAAAAATTTGGAAGCAGGTCAAGTCAAAACTCAGATCCAATTCTGCCATTTTAAATGATGTTCAACCGAAGTGAGATTAAATGAACATAACCTTTCTTAGTCTCGGCTGTTTCTACCTGTGATTCTTGGAATTTAAATTCAACATCGTGGTAACTTACGTAAGCAGAATTTTCATCTTGGAAATGCTCATCTCTACTAAAAGATTAATTAGCAATAAATTCGCGCTTCTTCGGTATACAGACAGAATTTGCCGCGAGATAAATATATCTGTGGTTTTATTAACTCTATTATGACACATAAACTCATAAGAAGAAAGAGGCGTTGCACTTTTCGTCTGATGAAATTTCACCTTTTTCTTTGTTTTGCGCAAGCGCATTGTATGTCCGAAGTTTTTGAAATTTAGATCTAGTTATTCGGCAGGGTGAATTTGGGACATATGTAATTAGAATTTTATACAATTTCTTTAATTCTGAATTTAATCAAGCTATCCTCTAGATGGGAAAATAAAAACTCTGTTGTTTTGACAATTAGGCATTGCAAAATAAATATCATCATTTTTTGCCTGGAGCGTTTGGAAAAAGATAGCGAAAATCTTCACTGCTTTCCTCAAGAGTTCATTTGAAGTTGTAATTTTCGAAAATGGTTAAAATTTAATATTTTTCCGCTTGTTGATTGCTTTTTGTTGAAATGAAAGTTTACCATAAGTTTTGGGTTTTAATAAATCACCTTAAATTTGCGGTAAACCTGCTATACTCTGTTCAGCGAGAGAATGATCGACGGGAACGACGAATTTTCGTCCAGTTCGCGCAAACTGTCATAAAGGCGTGACTTAGAGATTTTAAATCTTCGGAAACCTTGCTGTGAAGGGCCTGAGTTTTATGTATCTGACCTCTCTTTTTCCCAAACGTCATCATTCTAAGATTTATAGCCGTAGAAAAAACTTCTAATGCCTGTTTAATATGTGTTAAGCACACCCTTTACGGGGTTTACTCCACCTTTTTCTGAAAAAACTGCGCGCTGTCGATCATTCTCTCACTGACCAGAGTATAGACATTTTTTGCGATTTCGAGTAGTTTTAGAATTAAAATTTGAGATAAAATATGTTACAATAATTTAATTGAGGAAAATTTTAATTTTACCTGATAGACTGTTGGTTGTCAGTGATTCGGAACTTGTTTTTATTGAGGTGAGCCTGAAATCAGAAGATACAAGTAAATGACACGGTGTACTGGATTCTGAAGGTAGTTGTAGAAGTCATTTGTAAAAGAGGCGATTAAGGCACACCTGATTGTCGTAAATGTCGTAATCCTGGACTGTGACGTCTTGATTCAGGTTGTACTTGTCAGCTTCGTTCACGGTGACCTTCTTCGGCTTCTGATGATACTGCTTCGAGTTCGACGACACGTCGGTTATCCTCACGCTCTGGTGTTGTACCGGCATTGTGTGGTTAACCGTGTACTGATTGTAATCTGAGAGAGAAAACATGAAACTTTTACTTTCATGATACCTTGAACTAGGAGTAAATTTAGGATTATATTATCACAATGAAAAGTATAGAAATATTTTATTTAGTGCAAATTTAATGATTTCGTTAACATTATATTTATTTCCAAAATATTTCTGGCATAACAAAATAATTTTCGTACTCAAAAGCGTAACCGGTACATAAGACACTTCGGGTAAATATTGCAGGTACATACCAAAAATTCAAATTTTCGAAATTAATTCAGATAACTGAGGATATTTAAGATATACAAAAGTGTTTTAAATAATTAAAAATATTTGTGGCATTGAGAAGTTATTTTACACATTTGCAAGTACGCGAAGCTAATTAGATTACTCGAAACTAGTCCAAATACTTAATAATATGTCAGGTATTTGAATGCATTTAGATATACTATAACAATTGGATCCTAGGACCGTCTACATACGTATTCAAGAGTATTTCAGTTAGGTGAAAATCAAGGACAAGGGAACACATTTTCCCACAAATTTTGATGATGAAAAGATATTAGGTATTCAAAAGTACTGAAGAGACTTTAATACAGAGGATATAGAAGGCACTTAAAATAATTCATGTACTGAAATGTACTGTGTCTGATACTGTAAATATCTGAAAAAATTCTCTTGGTACCTGAAATTCCTTTTATACTACACATAAAAACTTGAATATTTGAACTATTTTCTCCATCGACTTATAAACTGCAATAAAATAAAAGTGCGAAAAGAAAACTATTATTTTTAATGTTTTTCTAGTTTAGATCTTTATTGCTGAGTTTTTATCTAGTTAAATAGCAATTAGATGTTCATTATTCCTTTTTCTTTCCGAAATGCACTGCTACTTTACGATTTGTTTTACTTCGAACGAAACAAGATTCAAAATACATTTCATTCTAATCTTGACAAAATCTAAAGTCCTTATCTATTTCGTGGATAATTTTGCTCCGTCATATTTCATCGTCATTCTTACGAAAAAGCAAAACTAACTAAAAAAAGTTTTGATCCACTTAATTAGTCACTTTCGATTGTGAATTGAATTTGTTTACAAATTCTTTTGTATAAATACGTTAAAAAATTAAAGAACTTAAAAAAAGATCATACACTACAGTCCCACTATAGAAGCCGTTTCGGGGGTACTCTTTATCTCATTCGTAAAATATCGGAACTCGCCAACCATAAACAATCAGGGCCGTTAGAATAATTTCTGTTGGAGCTTCAGCGTAAAAAATATTTTTGTTGTATTTTTGCCATTTTGGTTTTATGATGACATAATGAACGTGAAATTGTTTGTGATAGAAAATCAAACTTCATAAAATTAGTGATTTTTAAGTATGTACGTACATATGTCAGGGTGGCCATTTTAAACGAAGAAGAAAAATTCCCGTTCATTCCCCGTGTCTATCTTGATTCACCAAATTTTTTTAGTCAATAAAATAAAAAAAAATCTAACTCTAAGGCTAAATATTTTTTCATTTGAAGTAATAAAAAACAAAATAAAAATAAAAGTATTTAAATTGGAACTTTTGAATTTTAAACTGTATTTTAAACTATATTCGAATGCTCAATAATTTACACGTGTAAAATGGAAACAAGCATTCTTTCCAATTAAACAAGTTTAAATGAAATGCAAATCAACTGCAAATGTAGAATTTTTAACTTTTATAAATTATAGAGTTCAAAGATTCAGATTCAATTCCAAAAATATAGACCCACGTTATCATTTTAAATGCTCTAAATTAAATAATCAATCAATCAACTTTAAAATTTTATATTTTCAGGCATTTTAAGCTGGAAACATTGAACATTAACAAATTAAATTTTGTTTTAACTGAACACTTTGTTAATTAGAAGTTAAATTATTTTCATTTCCAAAAGTTAAAACATCCTTGGAAAGCTTTAAAATTGTATTGAAAATCTTGAGAAAACGAGAGGTTGTTTTAAATTTTTTCCAATTTTAAATTATTGTTGAAGTTTTTTCAGAACTTATACATATTTTAAAAAGTAATAAATGGTAAAAGATAAATTTTTTTATCAAATATTTTCCGCTTCAAATGCTTTTAATTTTTTTTTTCTAAATTAAAAGATTTTTGAATTACGCATTGCAAAGTGAAGGGTATCACAATTGAAAAAGATGACAATTTAACTAATTATTTTAAAAGCTGCTAAAATCGAACTTGGACATATTTTTCTTTTAAAGATTTGTAAATTTTCCGGTCAAAAAATAGATTCTGCAAAATAGAATGCTTTGAGGCATACACTCCTGCGTTATTGTGAAGTTGCTCCGCTGACCTAGCAGCCTCACTCTCTCGCCCTCTTGGACCATCTTGTCCTCTATAACGGGAACTTTTATTTCGGGACCACAGTGTAATTAATTTTCTACTTGTTACTCACCATCATCCTTGTAAATGGAAACATCATCGTCGTAAATTGTGTAAAAAGGATAGCTTTGGTCAGGATCATTGTAGTAGCTTTTCGAGAAAGGAGCTGGAACTGGAGCGGCTGTCGAAGCTGTCGTTTTTGCCACTCTTGGAGATTCAGATGGAGCACTCCTAGGAAAAAAATTGAAAGGTTTTTTATACGTCAATTCATTAATACCGAAAAGAAAATTCATCGTGTAAACTGACCTATAGTGACTCTCCGTTTGACCTCTGGAGTTTACAATGCTATCTTTCTCTCGTTCCTGCGATAAAAAAATTGTATTTACAATTTGATTATTAATTCGATTGAAAATTAACGTGAAAGTGTTTCCGATGTTAAAATATTCCAAATACTACTGATTTTTTAGGTCAAATATTTTAGGTACTTTTCATATCAATTTAAGCATATCATTATTTAACAAACTTTCAGTACTTTGTTAAATGATTTCAAGCGCGAGAAATTATTTTAGATAATGAGCTTCATTTATTTATTTTTTGGCACATCATGTACCTATATATCTCAGGCAGAATAAAAAGAAAAAATACCTAAGGCACTTGAATATTCTAGACACCTATACAAATACTCCAGGAATCTACATGTAAGTGATGCAGGTGCCTACAGTGATTCAGATACGAGGGTAGTTCAATAAGTCCTTAGAATGAAGTATAAAAACAATTTTTTTTGGGTAATTTTTTTTTTATTTTTCAACATAATCTCCTTGGAGCTC
>NC_046657.1:97041174-97055347 GCF_010883055.1 Belonocnema kinseyi | reverse complement strand
TGGTTATAAAAACACCTAAACTCAGAAGATGTGGACTGTGACTGCACCATATATCTAGTCGGGAGTGGTGCTGACTGAAATCAGATGATTTGGAGCGATTCGTGCGCCATCTGTTGGTCATTCTAAGGACTTATTGAACTACCCTCGTACTTAAAATACTTGAAGTACCTAAATACCTCGCGAATCTAAAATCCGTAACTCTATGCTAAACTCTTCTATCTGGAATTAGCAGTCTGAACTTTTCAATTTCTAGTTTGCACCCAGGTGTAAAAATTATTTATAATATTCTCCACTATGTACAACAATATTCGAAGTTATAGAACATAAACTGGAGATTGGAGAGTTTAGATTGCTAACCCCAGGTAAGAGAGCGCTTATAGCTCAAATAAAACTATTTTCTTTTTGATAAGAAAGAGATAATATTGACAATAAGAAGACCGATATTTGAATTGAATATGGCGTGAAATAAAAAATTATTGTTGAAGTTTGAATGAAAATAAGACTTTATCATTGCTTGCCCAACTTCAAGAACTTTTGCTCCTGTTTATTATATTTTCCCAGTATGCATACGCACCATTGTATGTAAATCAGCAGAATAGCTCGTAGCAGGACACATTGTAGGCACATGCATTGAATAATGTTTGAATAATGCTTAAGTGTATATTAATTAACAGGTTCTATTGAAGAATTAATTGTGAATCGAATTTCTCATTGAATTTAATAGTCTACTTTTATGATGATCTGTAATTCTAATTTTTCAATTCTATAACTTCAAGTAGATCAAGACCCTAGTTTGTGTTCATATTGTTGTCAATTTAAATATTATATCATGAAATATTTAAGAAATACTTTATTCAATTTTTTTGATTTATGGACATGATTTTCGAGTTGATGTGGGATTTTTCAACTGAGGACTATCAAAAATTGCGATTTTAAATTGCTTAATGTTTAATGTTAAAAGTGACTCCACCTATAATACATACAATAATACAATACAAAATTAGCCGGGAAGTTCTTTATATAAATTGGGTTGCGGGTAAATTGGTCCACGTTAATATCTTTTGTAATACCAGAACATATTAGGTCTACACATTAATTCGGTGTCTTTATTTTGATGTCTTGTAACTCTTGGTTAAATTTGAATTTTGTTCGTCCAAATGCAGTACATGCTTTTTGCATTTCAATTGAAAAATCATCATTGTTAAATTTCTGAAATCACTTTTTACATGTTTTACGTATCACCGCACCTTCTCCTAAGGCTGAGAAAATAATTGCGGTCTCCTTACCTGCGTTTTTTCCATGAGAGTGCAAAGAAAATGCAGTGTCTCAAATGTTCCTTGTCGGATGCCATGTTATTGACTAATGATTTTTTAGCTAATGTCCACAGGGTCGCCACCTTTTATATTGTACTTTAAAGCTTAAAGTTCACTCTTTAAATCTACCTTCGAGCGGGAAACAGTTCCAGTTAGACCAAGAGTTATAAGACATTAAAGTAAAGGCACCGAATTAATTTGTAGACTTAATATATCAATTTGGGCAAATTTGACAGGGTTTTATTTAAAATACTGATTCAATAATTAGAAGACTCAAATTTCAATATTCTTGAATTCCTGGAAACAAGAAATTTAGGCTTCTTCACTACAGAAAAATTTTAATCTGTAAACTTAGCAGATTTGTACTTTATTTTATTTCCATATTTAAAACATTTTTTAAACTGTATTTATACTGTACATTAAACACTAATTAATAATAATAATTTAAGTACATACACACTTCTACTGTATAAACTTTATATACTTTAATACTGTACAGAGTGTACCGTGCTGCGTAAGTTGATTCAAAACGTATAGTTCTATATAATTTTAATGCACTACACAGTGCTTTGTCATATTATTAGGCCAAATCTAAATAATTACAATTTTCATATTATTATTGTCATTTATTGTAATTACTTTCAGGTATTTGTATTTTCCTTCACTGTATGTCCCTTCACATTGAACCTGTATTAAATGTTAACGACTGCTATACGAGCTACTGATTATTAGGCCAAAGCTAGAAAATTATTTTCTCATCATTTCACTTACTATATACATTGATATTGAGCAATTTTGTTGTAATATCTGTTAGAATTATATTATAGGCGATAAATTTGATTCAAAAAAAGATTATCTTAATTGAACTAAAGCATTCTTACAATAAAAACTTACTTTTAATTTTAATCAGTATTTCGTATGGCCACGTACCTTTAGTAAATAATAAAGCTTCAATGCAATAAGGCATATTGTATATATATTTTTATTTTTCTCTTTTTCTCCGGGCAACTGGACCAAGTGTGATTAAATATCACATTCGAGAACAGTGATTTTTTCCTTAGTTAAAAACGGATTAATTCGTCTGGCGAATCTAACGAATTGCGAATTTAGAAACACAAGTAAGCACAAAGTATTTATAAAAAATGACAAAAATAATGTGAAAATTGTAATTTTTTAGCTTTGGTCGAATAATATGACAAGGCACTGTAGTATGTATATCTATATCAGCAGATTACGTCATTCGTGGACAAAACATAAATAAACAAATTGTATTTTTATTTAAGAAAGGTTTAAACCTTATGGCATTGATATTTTTTTCCTTAATTTATAAAAATTTTGTTTCCATAAGCTCAAAAAATATTAATTTCAAACTTCAGACAGTTTCGATAAATCAATTAATAAAACATCAATTTCGCATATGTTCAGAATGTACATTTTCTAAATACGTTGTGAAGGAGATTGGTTCGGTTTCATAATGCCTTAACATCGAATCGGTTGTCATATTTTAAACAAAAAGTTCTGCTAGACAGTAAAATTTTTGTCTATTTATGTAGCAACATTATGGTAAAATTCACTATAGGATACTGCACGGTATACTTTTAATTGTAGTAGCATGATATGCAGAATTGCATAATACACTATGCTGTAAGTAATTTACAGTCTATATAATATAAGTGATTAAAAAAAGACTTTTACGATGTCTTTCCAAAAGTTAAGGTAGTGTCTCCTCCTACTATATGCTATTTAATTGAAAATTGATGAAGTTACTCACGCTGATGATATTTCGCCTGAGACCATCACGATCGCGTTGAACTTGACCGATCGTGGAAGGTTGACCTCTATAGACCCTCTGCTGTCTATCACTCTCAATTTCAGATGCAGGTTCATATTCCTCATCATGATAAGTTCTCTGGTGTTGCCTCTGTCTAAATTGCCTTTCTGGAATCGTCGAGGAAGGTGGCGATGAAACCGTTACTGAATTTTGTTGCTGCCTTTGAGTTGGTCGCTGCTGTTGTTGTTGCTGGATCGACTCGGCCTTGGCAGCCCTGGGGAATTATTTGAGGTTAATTTTCATGACCGGGAAAGTTGCACGTGCCCACTTTTATCTACTCTTTTCATTATCTCTTGGGTGAAAGTATATGTAGTTCACATTGAAAATTGCACATTCAACATTCAATATTCAACATTGCATACTGCGCATCCACCCAGAGTCTAATTCCAATCGTCCGACACGCATCTACATACGATGGGGACTAGCCAGACCTACCACGATTGTAAGAACTTGATACCGTTTTACGTAAACTTGATTGAGTTTCGATACACTCGACTGGCGAGCTTCAATAAACGCGGAGGATTTATTGCGTTTCCGCGAACGGTAAAATGAGTTCGCATGTGAATCAGTAAACCATAAGAAAAATTTCACTGATTTGGAGCGATTTTGATGAGAGTGTATAATCACTCGAAAGTGTGAGATTAATGATGGAACATGTAATAAAGTGAGGAAAGTGGAGATTATCTCGAACAGAGAATTTGCGATCATCACTTGGCTAACAAATAACTATTTCTGTTCGAGTTACAAAATAAAAATAATGTAACAAGTATCTCGGGAAATTAATATATAGAATGAGATGAATTATATGTTTCAGGCACTTTCAGATACAAAAAAGAATTCCATTTACTCTGAAATACTACAGATACCAATTCGTATTTTAGGCACTTACTAAATACGTCGCATGCCACATTTAATTTCAGGTACGTTCAAGTAACAAAGATTATTGCATGTACTTAGCAAATATTTAAGGTACTTAGACGAATTCATGAACCACCATATACTGCATCATATAACTATAGTTCAGTTTTCTTAGTCAATTCAGGTACCAAAAGATCTTTCATGTACTTAAAAATAATGAAATTATATATTTTCAATACCTGCAAGCATTACAGTCTTATGTTTTGATATACATTAATACTGTTCTATTTCAGACTTTAAAGCTGACAAAGTACTAATAAAAGTTCATACCACTGCCAAATACAGTACATGAGATAATGCCTTCAAAAATACAATGGATGCTAACAAAGAATTTGAGTACACAATATAAGAACAGGTAAAAATGCTCCAGGTACTCAATTGTATGTAAATAGAAATTAAAATATTCAACATTCTTTTGAGCACTTTACAAATTTTGGGTTATTAAATGTGTAATAAAAAATGTACTCTAAGTGTTTGAAATGTATAAAGTACATGAGACTCCTAGAGTTTTTGAATTCTTCATATAAAAATATTGCTTTCGGTCTCTCAACTTTGAAATCAAATTATTCCCACCTACTAAACAGAACTTAATAACCCCACGTCAGACTAATTTCTCGCCTCCTCTACTTAAAAATGTAAGTAGTAACAGCCACCCAAGTAAGACTAATACCATATGGAACTTATACGTCTCGTCTGACTCATACACCTCATTTCTACTGGATGGCCTATCGTCCTTCATAACTACTGGGGCTCGATTTTGACCCACACTTGTGTCCCTAACCATGTTTCCTGGCATCACTTCTATGCGTAATTGATAATAACTTCCTCCATTTGAAATTTCTTGCACGTAATTTAGCATGTAAAGGTCAAACTAGGTGTGAATTACTTTCACAGTTCTCAACAATTTATGTAACGTTGCAGGATTCTGTTTATGGTCATTCGTGTAATGAAATAGTGATATGATTATGAATAAATAACAGACTGTTTTAATAATAATCGGTATTCATCTAAATTAAGGAGGGGTTATATGCATAACTATAGATTACGTTATATAAAGACTGATTTTCTAATTTGTATGATTATTAAATAATTATTTCAATGAGTAAGCGTGATAACGGTGTTAGTGCAGTAAACAGAAAAGTTGGAATTAAAATCTTATCAATTGTTATATTTTTGGTATAAAATGAAGATTATATATAAATAATTGTACAAAAAAGACCGCTGGAAATAGTCATTGTCTTCATTATTCTAAAGAAAACTGAGATGCGTGTATAAAACTAAAATTCGTAATGGTATCGTCTGATCTTCATAATAGAACTTTCCAAACACAAAAACTTTTTTTAAAATATTTTTATGAAGAAATAAAGAAAGATAATATTTTTTCCTTTAATGTTAGTCATTTGGTATAAAAAAATCTTTTAAAATTATTTTTAACTGTAAATGATTTTGGATAATACAACATGAGATTTGGGGTTAATCCGCTAATTGTTTCTTGTTTGTCTTTCCCACTGTGAAATTCGAAAATCTGTCAACAGTTAGAAGTTAGTTAAGCGGTTAGTGAATCCGGCTTCTATAATAAAATCGCAAGTAAAAATGAGAATGATTAACTAATATTTTCATGAATAAAGTTACACTATACAAATAATTTTTTATGCGATTTAGCATTAAAACACTTCAAAAAAGATAACTTTTATGTATTCGTGTAGTTTTAATACCAAAATAGTTCCTTTTTAGTTTACATGTATATTTTTATAAATGATGACAAATTAAGCCTATTTTAAGGATCAGTGAATATGTCGCATTAACGTTTACAAATATGAAATTCTGTAAAATCGGTATTTTTTAATTTTTGGTTTATGCTTTTATAACACTTAACCGTATTGACGAAAAATCTTTACTGCCCGACACACTGCCAAATAAAATAAATAATATTTCTGCACACACATGTTTGAAAATTGATCCGACCTAACATGATTTTAATTAATGCAGGTGTTTGGAGATTTTTTTTCTCGAACTGTTTATTTTTTTATTATGAATAAATTATACACGTGTTTATTGGTAGGCTAAGAAAATTTAAAGTATGTTGATGCACTTCAAACTAGCTAAAGCACTTTTAAGTAACTGGACTTGTTTCTGCTGGTAGAAGTACTTTCAGTGTTATTATCATTTATGTATCATTTTAAAGTACCGACAGTTTTTCTAGATAAATAAACTATTTTTAAGTGCCTGGGATATTCCGGAGGTTGAATATTTACTGAAATTATATTGATGTGCTTGTTATAGTAAAATTTACTTGAGTTGTCAAAAAATACTACAGGCAATCAAAAAATTCCTTAAACATTTGGAATCGCCTATAACTCAGAAATCCAATCAAGATGTCAGTTTATATCGGATTTTCGGTGTGGTTTGAAGTGGCTTCATTATTTATTCGTGGAAATGTGCTGCTCGTTAAGTGCTCTGGGACGCGTTATTTTTATTATATAAGATTTTGTTACGTTGAGATAGGACTGTTGGGCTGTTCGCATAATGTGATTTAGAATCTGGCAAGAAACGAGTTCCGTTGTGCAAGTTGGAGTTGAGCAACGAGAGCTCAACTTGGCGGGCAGGCACTCATTACCGTATTGTGTGCGGGCAATCGGGAGGTTGAAGTCATTTCTCAACGTGGTCTCTGCTCGCTCTGCTGCGTTTCGTAGTCCCGCCCGCAACTTCAATATTGCACACATTGTTTAAAAAAATAATAATTTCATTGATTTGTCGCGAAAATTGAAGAAATCCCGCCCTTCAGTTTTCTCGACATTCATTTAAGTGATATCCCAGTCTAAATTCTTGACACAATTTGGCAATTTGAATCCCTTCCGAGTATTAAAATTGCTTTAAGAAAGTACTAAAATCACTTTTAAGCTTACCGAGTACTTCAAAAAAAATTAAATCCCTTCCAAGTACTAGAGAAATACTTCAATTACTTTCAAATATTTCTGGAAACACCAGTCAATATCTGAGGTTCTTATTAGTACTTTAGGTAAGCAAAAATATTTCCGAGCTACCAACGGTCTACACCTCAACATTTTTCATAATTGCAATTACATTTATTGTTATTTTTTCAACAATGAAAAAATATAGTAATAAAAATGTTTTTTTTTTTTGAATGGTCAATATTTTTCTAAGTAAATAAAGCTTTCAGCACCATAAAAGCCTACGTAAAGGTAAAAAAAATGTGTAAGAAATATAAATGTCAGAAAAATACTGAATTTTACACTACCAGATAAAAACTAGTTATTGCGTTCTAATGATCAGCAAAGTGTACTGCATTTGATCAAAAATGTTCTAAGCAACCCAAGAATTGGACGTAACCAGCAATTGTTTCAACACTAAAGATTGTGAACGTCGTTAAAAGCTACATCCAATAACCACTTTAGAAATGGATATGCATTATATAGTTTGGCCTTGTTATTAAAAAAGACTTGCAATTTCTATTTTACATTCCTTCCACAAATTGACCTCATTCAGTCATTAATTCTTGGAAAATGAGACCTATTTTTTTTTAAATTTGTCAGAAGCCGGGCGAACGACGAAGAAGTTTTAGGATAGCCAGCTAACTAATTAATATAATATTTTGTTGACTAGTACAAAACTTTAGAGTATTTTTTTATTATTAACAATTTAAACTCAGTTTTTTAAAAAGATATTCGGTTTATTTTGAATATAAATGACGTTTTTTAATTGCGTTATATTTACGTTATAAAACAATGAGTTAAGGATTAAAGGAATTCTTTATTTATTTTTAAATTAAGAATTTTGTGAATATAATACAGACAAAGACAACTGTTAAACGCTATAAACTTCTTTGTAGTAATTTGCAGTCAATCTCATTTATTTTTGCCGGCTAGGGGGTAAAACTAATCATAAACAGGTGCGGAACGCTTTCTGGTTCCGCGATATCCTTTTGTAGTCAGGTGTATTGAATCAGGTGCTTGAAACATTCCTTTCTTGATAAAAAATGGCTTCCTAGAATTTAATTTCCGTTTTTTGTCGTAAAAAAGTATCATATTTTTTGTTTAGAATTGTTTTTAAACTATATTTTATCACATATTCTTAGCCCAACCATTTAAAAATAAAAAATAAAACAATGGATTTCTTAAAACATTAAAGAAAATTCAAAAATTAATAACGCCTGAGATTTCGTGATTTCGTGCACGTAACTGTTAAATGACGAATTGAAATTTATGGAAAAAAAACGATTTTACGGTTTGCACGACTGTTAGAGAATTTTATAGGCGTCTTTTTATTTCATCTAAAATATTTCCATAAATAATTAATATATGTGAGCCAACCGTCATCTAAAAAATTACACCAGCTTCCACGAGGGCCAGGGTAAATCACAAATATGGCCACGTCTTACGACCGGTAGATGGGTGGTATATATGTTACGTGACATAAATAAAGGATCAAAGTATTTGAAAACGGACTCACCTTTCCAGAAGTGGATCTTCATTATCGTCTTTTGGTAAATTGGACTCGGGACATCCTACGTTACGTGGCCAATCGCAGGTCTGGAGCTCGTGGCTGCAAAGAACAAACCTAGTTAGTCTGCGAACCTCAAATATCGATACTGCTTGTTGAAAGGCAGTGATATACGTTTCTAATTTTTCCAATATCTGCTTATGATTTATCGGCCCATAAATCCATAATTTAGCAAAATAGAACCCACATTTCTCTTTAAATCTGTCAAATAAGAACAGGTAAGAGACTCCTTAGTTACAAAATACTTTTCCCCTATAATCAGTTCTCTGCAAATTTTCCCTACCTCGAATACTTATTTCCTAGCAAACCCTGAATATATAGTTCTAAAAGGTCAACACTTATTGCAAACTTGTATTTAGAAGGGAGAAAATAAGCCGTATTTTTCCTCTTGTTTCCGATCCAAATATGCACAAACTTTTCGAACTCGAATTTCGTTTTCCGCATAAACTCACTAAAAAAGGGTATCATTTTATATTTATTTTTTAAGTCGAGCCCAATTGATGGTAATAGAAGTACAAATATGTTAGTTTATTATTTAATGAATTAAGAACTCTAAAATTTTGATTTCATGAGATTTTAAGACTTGGTTCTCTAGTTACTGGTCGAAATAAATCGATGAAGCCTATTTGGAGCCTTGGTTGGCGTTACGGCTCTCATCCTTAATTGGATCGCGATACTGTTAAGCACGGCGGTGAGTCTTACTGCCTCGGGTTTATCGAACCCGATCGCACATGCGGTGACCAAGGCGTGGTCGACGGATTTTCAATTTTTATATAGTCACAGAGATTATAACGTTCGACACCCTTTACCGAATCGAGCGCGTTCGTGCCGTTGCCACTGAAAACTTTCGCAGCGATTACAAACGTCATACCACGCTGGTTCTCTATGCGGCTTATGCAAGAGGCATATAAATCTTATTCGCGCACTAGACACTCGATCGATTCCAAATCAATTTAATTATATAAATTAACTTGATTTATGGTAGACATGGCCTAACTGTGCGTGTGTCATTTCAAGTACTTGTTATTTACATTAGTGTTACATTGTTACGGAATTTAAGGGCAGGTAATAATAGGTATAAGATAATGGGAAAAGTTTACAAATCAGATCTTGAGATTATGGCGTGGTATAGAAGAGTACATTAGGATTCAAGAAAGTAGACATTTAAATACGGAAAAGTAGAATCAAACATAAAGTACGATCGAGAGTACGATTGCATATATTGTAGTATAGTTTTATTTGGTTGGTACACTATAATATGAATCTAGTACTTCATTTTGTAGCAAGATACTCTATTATACTTTTTGATACATTGTGATATAATGAAATTTAAAGCAGTGAAATTTTAATGTTAGGGAGTGGATTTTGAGACCTGACTAAATTTCAATGATTTTTGCAAGTGTAGCATATAATCTATAGGCTTGTTCTATTTAATTAAAAACAAACCAAAATTCACACAGGTGGACGGATAAAATGGATATTAACACGTAAAGTCTACACAGAAAAAACTGAAGTTAAATTTTGTTGCATGTAAAATTTCCGGCTGTTAAAGTTTACATACTATTTGGCGAAAGTTTATCCTACGATGGAATAAAATCTGTCGTCTGCTACGGCGTCCTTAGCAGCAATGAAAAAACGGCAACAGAAAAAAGAAAAAGAATTATTCTTACTGATATAGTATCTCCTCCGAAACAAATCACACTATTGTAGACGAATTAGAACTTATTTATAATACCATTTAGCAAAAAGGGCAAAAAGAACTGACAGATGGGAATCCCCATTTTTCTCCAATTTAATGAAGTTAAACGATAGATAGCGCCTGCGTCGCGATTCTCGCTAGATCTTGAATAAAAATGGAGCGTTTATAAGGCGAAAGATTATCCTGGCAAGGTTAAAAATCGGAAATTATCTTCGATTAATGTGAAGTTTATCCGGCAAGGTTAATTTTTGTTACGGTGAATCTTTCACCTGGAATCGACGTAAACTTTATCTTTCGTTTTTTCTGTGTACTATATTTTATATATATTGACCTCTTTCGGCCACTTGAAAAAGCTTATAGTTAATGTCGTTCGATACCATTTAGTCTTGCATATGCACTTATGAAAAAATTATAATTACTAATATTTAGTTGATAAATATTAATAATGCGGCTGTAAATTGATCGGAGAGAGTAAAATCGTTGGCGCAAGCAATAATTCTTCAAAAATTCTTCTATAGATAAGAACACTTTGCGTTACATACCTTTAATATCCGCAAAAGCTAACCTTTATCATCTAGACGGATTAGTTGAAAATTAAATATTTAAACCTGAAACATCTAAATGTTGAAGGTAAGCATCGATTTTTCTCCGCGTTCTACAAAAAAAAAAATTATCAATTTCGATTCCTGATATTTTTTTATTGAAAAAGTAACAGATTGACACTAACTATCCATACATAACGACCATAGAAGTGGGGCGAAATAAAATAAAAAATTCAAAATAAGTTAAAAATTGTTGTACAGTATCATAAAATAATGCAAATAATGAACAGGTGCCAATTGTTTAATTTTATTCTATGCTGCCCAGGGGCGTACGTAGAAAAAAATTTGGGGGGGGGGGGGTCATTCATTCAAATTTTACATGATTTTAAAATTTAAATTAAATGAGTTTTTTCACATCTCGGTAGGGGAGGGTAGACCCCCCCCATTGCGTACGCCCCTGATGTTATCTTTTCCTACATAACTTTCCTACGTTCAATATGTTTACGATTTAATGCTCAGGTTTTAGTTGAATCGTTTTGTTGATTTTAGAAAATATTTTAATGATTCAACCAAATTTTTCGGTTGGATCCACTAAATAATTTAAGAGAGAATTTAACTAGTATCAAGCAAAAGATTTAGTTACTTGAAAAAATGTATTTTGTTGAGTATGACTTAAAATATATGGACGCAACGGTACTTGGTACGATCGCGATTAAGCTTTTGATAAAAGAACCGAAAGATTTTTGGAATCAAATAAACAACGGGTTCTGCATCATTTTCATTGCAACTAGCTTGCCATGGAATTATCTCTTCTTGTGATATTCAGTAGTTGAATAAACTAGTAAATAATTCACACAAGATGATACAATTCCATAGTAAGATTGGTAAGCCATAAAAAATTTAAATTGTGGTATTTCCTTTATGGTTGCATGAACTACAAGTTTTGGTTAAATCAACAAAAATCTTTTCTTAGGCCAGCAAAAATACTTCTTTGAAAGAACTAAAATATTATCTTTGATATTGTGCAAAACATTTTCTTGGATTAACCAAAAGTTTTACTTGGACCGACCAAAATATTTGCTTGCATCAACCAAAATATATGGTTTAATCAACTAAAATTTACAAATAAAAAAATCATCTTGGGTGAACCAAATATTGTGTTATCCTTATAACAACGATATTCTATGGTTGATTCAACCAAAACTGTGTTCATTTAATTATATATTTTTCTAGGAGTATTGTACAATTTGGTATATAGTATTAAAATATGGTACATTATGATAAGATATTTACCTGTAAAATAATATGGTACAATACGGTGTTATAGTGTAATATTGTACCATATACTGAATGTATGGTAAAGAAAGTTCATTGTGATTTAAAGTGGTGCAATATCATACAGTATGTTTCATACGATACGGTACAGTATGGAGCAGAATTATGCATAATGTTCTCGGTGATGATCATACAGAATGGTTTAGAATGCTTTTGTAGCGTAGGGGATGTTTTAGTATATATCGTCAAAAGATTATGTCATGCAGTATCGTACGTTAGTTTAAGTGACACGATTTTCTCTTCCATCTATAATTCTAATTATTTCACAACTATTCCTAAAATGGACATCCTCCGTCCATTTTTGAAACACGATGTACTCCATCTCAGAAATCTCAGAACATAAAGAAATAATTAGGAACAAACTTTACGTCGTGTCTCGCTGTGTCTATTTCCAGCAAAGAATAAATCCTTTACTTTCAACTCCATACTTCGATTCCCGCGCTTTATTTCACTTAATGACACTTATCTATTGTTCCGCAGGTGCTAAGAATAACAAACATGACTTAATAATTAATTGATAATTTACTCTCTTATTACTTTCCATTCTATGTTTTAACATCTGCCATAGAAATAGATGAAATTCAACTCATAGCTTTCAATTTCAGTTAAACTGCAAGTTATTTCCCACTATCTAATTAGATTCCATCTTTCATTTTTGTAATTTAATTTTCTTCTAGTTTTATAACAGACTAATAGCGTCTGGTTTTAATGACGTTTTTCTAATAGAAGCAACAACATGAACACCAAGGTTACATTTTATTTCCCTACAAGAGGACCAGCGTAGAACAGTTAAGTCTATCGAAAGAAAAGTGTCAAGGTTGCGACGCGACGGTAGTATATATTGAAACTGAAAGTAATGAGCAAACGAGTAAACCTAATCTAGCTATATTAAAATTATGGAACGAGAAGATCCGTGACTAGGTCAACGAGACAACCGGCTGACGAAGATTATGTAAATTTTTAAATGGATGACTCACATTCCTCCCATCCCAGTCGGGATTTGCAACTGAGAAAATGACTGTCAAGGTCGTGGGGTTAATGTACCTCGTAAAATGAACTTCACTCGATATTAAAATTTTTCCTACTTTTGAAAATTGGAAAAAAATGTAAAGTCTAGTGAGGGTTTTATGAATTATTAGATTGGATGCTGAAATTTTACTGCAAGAGTGGAGAGATGTGATTTATGAGACAGAATCTTATGAGGCAAATATTTTCTTTATGAGTCAAAATTCCTTTGAGCGGATGATAATTTGCCCTAATTTCTATTTTTGATAATGATCATTCATCCTATTACTTCGTTTTTCAAATTACCATTTGCCCTCATTTTAAATTACTCCCCAAATTTTTTTGGACGAATAGACTTAGCCTTTGTTAAAATATAAACTACGGCTAGTTTGAATTGAATAAAATGAAAGTCAGTTAAAAAAATATTAGAAATAGTAGAATTTTGAATCGGAATTTGAGTGAATCGAAAAAACAATCTTTTGGAAATTGAAAAATTACTCTTTTGAAGTAGTTAAAAAAGTTTAAAGAAAACTTAGGTTCAGAAAAAATAATAACTCAGCAGAAAATAGTACTGTATGATACTAAATTGTACGTTATGCTTCTGTATGAACTAGGTAATGAATGATACTATGACGCTCAACTAATTGATATTCTAATGCGTAACAATGTATCATACCATCAATATAATATAACATCGTATACTATGGTAATTCCTTATACCATAATAAAATATAGTTTTAAGTATTACATACAGTATTACACATTATCATAATATGATAATAATATGTTATCATATTTTTTCAAAGAAACCATAATACCACATAAAGTAGTATATACAGTATACTATATTATTATTATTTATTATTACACCATTAAGCCATTTCCCTTTCGGGGTAGGCGTGACTCTCTCGGCAGGGGAAAGGAGTAGTGTGTGGAAGGGATAGAGGTTTTTCAGATTGATCCAGAATTCTCGTGCTATTTAAGTAAATAACACGTTCGTTCCGCAACA
>NC_046657.1:97039045-97041074 GCF_010883055.1 Belonocnema kinseyi | reverse complement strand
AAGCCTCTAGTATTCCATCTGCATCATATACCATTTCCCCCCTACTATTTCTCATGTTGACAATTTCTGTACTTTTGTTTCCTTTCATTTTTTTATAAAGGAGTTTCCTGCTTTCTTCAAAGTCGTTTTGTATTTTTATCTCTCCTTCTGCTCTAATTGTATCTTTACTTTCTTTAACTAATCGTTTAAGTATCCTGTTTTCGCGTCTATAATCATTTCTACGTCTACTTATTTCCTCATTGCTAAGACCTGCGATGTTCAAAGTTCTCTTGTACGCTTCTCTTTTTGCTTTTTGGGCAGCCTGAATTTCATTATTCCACCACGCATCACCAGACATTCTTCCTACAACTGCGGTACCACACACTTCGATAGTGCATCTAACAAGGATATCCCGTAACATTGTCCAGGCGCCCTCTAAATCTTTGTTTTTTATACGGTCCTCCCATGTTGCCCTATCTATGCTGTCCATTATCTTATTTTGGAAATCTATTCGCACATCCGGTTTCTGTAGGTTCTTAATTTTAATTCGCGTTTGTTTTGCTTTCTTGGGTCTCTTTTTTCTCCAACCCCGACCTAAGTTAATTTTTGAGATCAGAAGGTAATGATCAGTATTGCATTCAGGACCCATCATGACCCTTGTATCTTTGACTAACTCTGTAAGTCTTTCATCCGCAACAACAAAGTCAATTATACTGCGGCTATTTCTTTTAGACCAGGTGTACATGTGGATCATTTTATGCCTAAACCAAGTATTTGTAATAAACAGAGAGCATATATTATCATGCAATATTATGATACATATTTTATAATAGTATAATATTACTACATTGAGAAACTTTGTACTGGAAAAATTACTAAATTAGGTTACAATCGAGGGACCAAGGCGATAATTCATATATTTTAATACAATAATTGTAAGCTATGCTATTTTTACATGAAATTTTCCTATTGATAATATGAAGTCTAAGTATTTTTTATAGTAAAATCCTAGGTAGGATAAATTAGTAGAGACATAATTAAATTATAGAAAATGAATAGAAATAATAAGTACCTAAAATAACATAAAAGATTAAATTTGTAAGAGGAATTGCTATTGTCTGTAGGAATATTTAAATTATTTTTCAACCTCGATATTAGGATATTTGATTGCTTTAAGATAAAGTGCTTAGAATTTTTAAAATGCCATCACTGTGAACAATTATAGAATAATTTAATGGAAATCAATTAGAGTGCTAACTCATGAGGGTGATAAATTTCTGAATAATTTATAAACTATATATAATCGTATGTACTGTACAATTGCAATTTAAATAAATATAATAGTGCGAAAGAGTTCAAAATCCCATAATAAATAAGTCTGCATTTACGTTGTATGCTCGTGTAAACTGGATACGTGTCGGTAACTTTCAACGCAACGCAGCACATGTTGGGTTTATTTTTTTCGTCTGCTAATCTGACTACACCAATTTTTACTAAGTCGCTTACTAAATCAGTGCGCCGGTCTCTCTCGACGTTACTAAAGTCCTTTGCAAATATTACAATCTTATGCAGAAATAAATGTAACATTTTAAAATTTTATTCCAATGAATTTTGTAGCTCGGCATGTACTTGCTAGTTACTCCTCTGAGTAGTAAACATTGCAAAAGTTCCGCTATGTCCCTCCATTGCAAACTGAAAATAGTAAAATCTAGTCTGATTTTTAGCAAATATTGCAGCAAAAGGTTTCTCCGTGTATAACGTATGATATTTATGGGATAATACGGTAATATATAATACAAAATGGACAATATGTTGGTAACGTATTATTAATTATGTTACTTTATTGTGTCCTTTATGTGTCCTTTATTGTAGTGTATGATATAATAAGTTATGGTACAACGTGAGAAAGGAAGGAACCCAAAATAAAAACTATAAAAAGAAGACTGTCACACTACCAGGTGTATACATATGAAACCGGTATTTTTTCAAGAAAAAAACACATTTATTTCAAGAGAATGATAACAAATATTTTATTCAAAGTATGCGCCCT
>NC_046657.1:97034820-97038945 GCF_010883055.1 Belonocnema kinseyi | reverse complement strand
ATAAACGAATTAAGAAAGCAAAGTATGAAATAGATTAATTGAAAAGTTTTAATTTCAAAATGTTCGAAATTTTTCAGGGGTCAATTTTTCTAAATAATAAAAGAGTCTGAAGACCTCCATGCTTGAATCTTAGGTGTGCGGTCATTATTTCGTTTTTTCAATACAAATTTGAACACGCTTTAAACATCGGATTTTTTGGAATAGAAAAAACCTTACTATACCAGCTAAACCAACTACATCAGTTTGATTTTCTTAGGTTACTACAATACATGTTCTTAAATTAAAATTGATCTTTTTTTGGCAGAAAAATGGAGCCAAAAGTCAATACAAATCTTTTGAAAGTCAAGTTATTCAAAAATTCGAATTTCGAATGTTTGACTTTAGATTTGAATTATTTTTTCACCCAGAAAAGGAGTAATTTTACATTTGAAAAAAAAAATAATCTGAGGAAATCAAGGTGGTTTCAAGTGCAGTTATAGATTTTTTTATTTGAAATATACAATGTTCCAAGCCTGTTCAAATTTGTATTGAAAATTCGAACAAACGGCCATAAACCTCTTATTTGAAATTTTGATAATTCGAAAAAGAAAAAAAATGGCTTTTTGAAATTCAAAGAGGCCCAATTTTGTACTATACTACAGGAATCATCGTATAATATTGTATAATAATTACATATTGGAACGCTTTCTTTTCGATTCTTTTTTTATCGAACAATCCATCGATTGTCAGTTGTTCCCAATGATTTATCGAAAGGGTTTTTTATTTTCTTGTTGCCGATATAGGAAGGTAAAATAAAAAGGCATTTCGAGCGGGACGAGGAAGAAAGAGCTTACGATGTCGAGAAAAGTGAAAGTTATGCCAATGAGAAAGAGAGAGAGAGGGGGGGAGAGGGAGAGAGGGAGAGAGGCTCTTGTCCAGGATAAAAGAGCCCAGTGAGTGAATGAGTGAAAGTGAGTTGGAATACCGAAGCGGGTTTCTGAAACTGGAGCATGTCTTGCATAATATCAGGACAGCTGAAACAGTGTAAGGCGTTCTCTATGCACGCGTACAACAGCGAAACACGACCATCAACGATTTGCAGCCATGCTTCACAAATATTTCGCTATCAGCTGAAACGCCCTTCTTTCCATCATTATCCTCTACATTTACTGTTATTTTCAGTTAAATTTTATTCCTAGTACGCAGAAGCAAGCCGATTTTTTAAAAGAGAAGGGAAATTGGAGAGAGGACTAGTTAAAAATTGACTTGCTCTTTTATGGGAATTTCTTGCAGAACGAGTGTGAACCCATTATCCACTTTTTACAGTCTTTAGGACACTTCTTGCTATTTGCACAGAATCAGTTGAAAAACCTCAAAGAACACTTTCAAGTTTCAATTATACATTTCACTCTATCGTTTCATACTGTATGATTTTCTGTTTTATTTGTCAAACTGTATCGTACTATTTCACAATATATCGTTATGCATAATAATACATAGTCTTGTATTATAAAATTATCAGTCTAAGCCATAGTTTATCATAACATATATCATACTATGATTTACATTATAGTATATGGTATATGGTATAATAATGCACCAAACTGTCCAACGCAGTAGCACAATATAATAAAGCGAAATGTATTGCAATATATCCTATTACACCACATTATACCACATAGTAAAATATTATAAACTGATGAATCACGTTATAAAATTTCTTATCATTTAGTACCATATTGTCATATACTGTATAATATTATATATTATACTATAACATAATGTCACATAGTATATCACATAGTATTAATTATGATGCAATATTTTATTATAGGATTTATAAGTGCGATATAGAAATTGATATAAATTCTCGTTTTAGTCATTGGTAATACAGTATCTGAAGTTTCGTCCATAAATGACTTCATGTACTTAGAAGGTGGGGAGGGGGGGGGGAGTCAATTCTGAAGATTTTTCTATATGGGGACAATTTTTGGGAGGAGAGAGGGAAGGTAGAAATTATTAATGAATGTCTGAAGTTAGTAAGGGAGGAATCCATATACATTATGTATCATATAATGCAGCGTGGTACATTCTATTACATATATCGTATAAAACCTTATATTGTATATTTTAATAATAGATAATAAAGAAAAATGTTTTGATGAAATAAAATCTAAATACAGATCTGAGACCATTTCAAATCTTGAAACTTAGATTAGAAAAAAGAAAACTCTGGCTCAGCCAAATAATCAAAATCGTTTTCTGTTTATATACCGTTCTGAATTTTATCCACCAGCGAAAATCATCCATTCACATTCTAAATTCTTTTATTCATATCTCCTTTGTAAAGGACATTTAAAAAAAAATTATTATGGACTTTAAAATAAAAATTTAAAACTTAAGATTAAAAATCTAAACCTTAGAATTAGAAGGATTAGAAGAGAGTTCGAGAAACTTGAATAAAAGCTCGACAGTCATGGCAATGATGATTATTATTTGGTAGAACGATTTTATCATTGTCAAATTAAACTTCTTTATAAATTTAAAAAAGAAATAATAAATAAGTCAGTTATTAAATTTGAATGGCCCTTATGTAAATTCGGTAACATTCATTCCAAAAAGAAGCCTAATAAGAAATGGTTAATTAATTTCACAGATACTGATATTTCGGATGATGTAGAATACTTTTTGAGCCTCGGAGAACAATTTAAAAAATAATTTGGAAAAAAGGCACGGTCGTAGAAGAAATACTTGCCAGTATAGAAGACAAAGTGAACTTAATTTCTATTGAAAAAATAATACATTTCAGATCAGAACGTTCTTTCATCCTTTAAAAGTTTTTAAAAAATGTTAATAATAATAATATCAAATCTAAAAATTGCGACTGTTGGAATTAAAACGAAAAATTCCTCATAACTAAATCCTGACATATTCGTCAGCAAAGCAGATGACAGAAGGCAATACCTCCGTAATTCTTAAATAAACTGGTTGTATTGAAAAACACAAGGTTCTCTTGTTAGATAATAATGCTTAAAAAATTGAATAAAGATCCTACCTCTAAAATACAAGGAGAATCAGATAAACTTATCAGTAATCTTTCACAATGTGGCCATACTGATTCTGATAAAGCAAAATATTTAAAAAGTTACAACGGTATCACACATAAGTTTTACGAACTTCCAAAAATACATAAAAAATTGATTCCTCTTAGACATGTTACCTTCTTTACTGGATGACAAATTTATAATCTTTCTAGGTTCTGTAGTATACCAACTTAACGAAGCATGGGAAAATCTGACTCAAGGAAAAAAATAGCTTATACCTCATTTCTAAAATAAAAAATATACAGATTCCACGTAATTATAAATTGGTCTTTCTCGACGTCAAGTTACTTTTCACCAACAGTCCAAACTTAAACTCAAAATAATTTTTTGCTTCCACTACGTTGAGAACATATTGGCATGCGTTCCTAAAGATAAAAGCAATTATTTACTTACTTATTTCAATTCTTAACACCCAAGATTAGATTACACTATAAAGATCGAAAACAATAATTCTATACATATTTTATATGTCACCATTCAAAAACAAAACATTAGTATCACGAAGAACTGATACCACAAGAAAATCGTCGGGGAGATATGTCAATTTTGATTCTAACATTGCGATTAAAGATAAAAAGTCTATTGTTGATAGTTTGGTCCTCAGGGCTATTATACTTTCCGATAATATAAATTTCAAACACAGAATTTCAAAATCGTTACAAATATACTAAAAAAGGTGTCATTAAGAATATATAAAGAAAGGTTAGACGTTATTAATAATGAAAATCCGACACTAACAACCGTGACTTAGTGAGAACCAACTCATTGTCCTTCCCTTTATTAACGAAATCGCGAGATTTTATGGAAGGACTCTTATGGCTTTTAATAATATAATTAGTTTTAAATACGAGAAAAACACGGTCCATTGATTTATCAAAAATATAGCCTAAATAACCTACCAAATTTAAAACTCACATTATCTACATTATTTCTTGTAAATGTAGTCATATTCACATCGGCCAATAGAAACGTTATTTTAAAGATAAAAATGTAGAGAACATAAAAATTATTGCAAAAGGGACTCTAGAGATATACAGCTCTT
>NC_046657.1:97030183-97034720 GCF_010883055.1 Belonocnema kinseyi | reverse complement strand
CCATATATATCTTTTGAAAATTAAAATTCGAAAATTTTTTCTAAAGCCTCCAGGGGACTTCGTTTTCGCACGAAAAAATTTTATGTGCCCTTATTTCATCCGAACCCACAATTGTAATAATATAAATTTATTGAAATTTTACATTTTTCAGGGTAGCTCTGAATGAAATTTATTGCAAAATAAAAAACAAATATTAAATTAATATAATTTTATATAAAAATGTTGAACATAACGTATAGAAAAGTTCACATTTTGGATAAAATCGAGTGCAAAGCACAAGATCCGTGATAAGGATGTTTTCAATAAAGCCGAAAAAGCTTTAACAAAAGAGAATTCACAATGACCAAATTACAATTGTCGATGCGCAAGAACGTAAATGACGTTAAAATTGTAACCTTATAATATATGATTAATGATTGTGTTTTTTGTATTGAGGTCTGGCTTCCGATATTAATCACGAAGCTTCTTCAGAAAGTACCTTCCCATGGTTTGCGTTAATTGCGCGGCTTCCTCGTACACACAAAGTGTATATGATGCTGTTATTGGCAACTTTAAATGTCACGCTCAATTTACGAGCAGATCCGTTTAAATACGGGTAGAACTCGCATGGGAGTCATCCTCTTCACTCGATCCTTCGAGATATGGTCTTCTGCAATCGAGTGCAACTTTTAAGAAATGGAAACTAATATTTAATGGGGTTTTATCTATTTATTTCATGACTCTAATTGAAAAGCATATATTTTTCTAACCTGCTTCATGAAGAAGATGCATCGAGAACGATCAAGTTAAAAGAGCAAGAAAGAAAGAGCTGAAGGATTGAACACGACTTCGAAGAGCGAACAAAATAGTCAAAAGAGACAAAATTCAGAGAAAAGCAACAAGAAAGAAAATGAAAAATGAACGGTTTAATCATGGCTAGGGATAGTTAGTGACAAGTTTGCCCAAATTAGGCTAATTTAATAATGAATGTGTATGACAGGTAAAGCTGACTATCAGCTGATTTCAGCCAGATTAGACGCTCTAGAAAACTACAAATTTGCGATAGTTTACGCTTTAAAAATAAATAAAAACTAATGATATTATTTAACTGTGTCTTTAAAAACCTTGTTTTAATTTCAATAAATAAATAAAAGTGATAAGAAAAACAGAATCAGTCGACAGATTATGAGAAATTCGCACGCCGTCACACAAAGCCTTTCTTCTGAACTCTATATATTACATTGAATAACTGATAATTAATAAAGTAATCAAAAGCAATTACGGTTTACATGATATACATTTAAGCCATTAATTATATTGAAGACAACTTAGTCAAAGGTCATCAGATTACATAGTATGGATTTTATTATGATTGTAATATTAGTTCATAGGTACACAGTAACCAGCATCCACCCGAATTTTTTCACTTGTACCAATCTTTATTATATTTATTTTCATCTTTATTATTCTAATATACGTTTGTTTTTTATATTCATAATTCCTAGACTTATAATTTTTATATATTAGTTGAAACCAAAAATGTTCATATAACATTTCCGAAGTACAAGTTGTCTGATCTCAAAATTAGACGATTGAAAAATGATCTCTTCTAAATTTCGGGAGTCGAAATTTTCGAATTCGGCTGTATTTGAGTTCCAACATTTTAAAGCTTTAAAATATCGGTCACAAAATTTGGATATTTTTGAACTCGTTCAAGCTAGACAGTTTTCACATTTAGATGCGCCTAATTCTGAAGAAATTTAAGTTAGGCTGAGGTAAAATTTGAAAGCGTCCAATTTCAGTGGCACTAAAATTTGAAAGCAGAAATATTTTCTAATATTCAAAATTATTAGCGTTAAATTCAAAGGCTTAAATTAGAACACTTACAAAATTGAACGTTTTTAGCATTGAATCCCTGCCTTAGGTCAGGGATGGAGAAGAAAGAGAACCAAAAAACGAAACAAATACAATTATTCCCATCATCACCGAGTGAGTCTCGCCTATCCCGAATTGAAGATGGCTTAATGGTATATAAAACTGTACGTAAAACAACAAAAATAGGAAACATGTGAAGTAAAATTTATGAAAAACTGGAGAGAACATAACAGCTTCTAGAATTCATTAAATTGTAAATTACAGCCACTTTGTATGGCATACTTAAGAGAGAATAATCATAAATCCGAGCATAAATCAAATAAAGAGAAGAGGAAACAAAGTTGGGAATGTTTAATTGGCAATAACATAATGTTAGTACTTTTGTAATGGCGTTGATGAAATCCGCTTTAATGTAATTTCTTCATCTCTTGTTGAAACGTTTGAATATTGTCTAACAGGTGTTAGTAGTAAAATCACGAATGCCTATATTTGTAAATGAAGATGTTTCAAACCAGATTTCGGACAAGGATCTTTGTTGGACATGCGTTCTACCTGGCAAGCCACGCGAGAAGAAGCCTGAAAGATTAATTACGCCTTTGAAATGATTGACATCTTTCTTCGTATAACAATTTTGTGTATAACTTTTCTTCTTTATTTATTTTCTTCATTTTTCTTTCATTATATTTTTAGTTTTTTCATCTTCCTATTTTTATATTATTAAATAGGACGTACGCTTTCGATTTCAATGTTTTTTTTTCATTTCAAAGTTACTAAACTTGGAAGCTTTGCAAGACAAAAGCGTTCCAATTTAAAAGCAACAAACTTAAAAAAAATGTACATTTAAATTTGAATCAGTTTTTATTTCTGAGAGTTGATCATATCTTCGTGATTTGAACACATTCAAATTTAAATCAATATATACGCTCCCAAAATTTGACTTGAACGATTCAAAATTAGGATACTTGAAATGGAAAACATTTCGGTTCTGATGCTTTCAAGTTTGAACGCTGTTGAACTTTTAAGATTTCACATTTGAATGTTTCCAAAATCTAATTGAGTTCGATTTTCGGATCCTTTACTATTTTAATTTTTTTAATTGGCACGCCTTTGGTTTAATGGGCTTTTAAACTTAGACGCTTAACAATTAAAACCCTCACAAAAAATATTCACAATATACATATGAAATATATTAAACATATAGATCAAAACACGGTTTCGTAAAAAAAGAAATATTTAAATTATACTATTAGCTGCAGGAGGATGACAATACAGGAAGATTACGTAAATAGAGCATTTAGATTATAATTTATTTATGATTTAAAGGATAGACGAGGTTCCTGAAACGCGAACAACAATTTCTACAAAGTATTGTACCGACTCTTGTGCAACGAGGATATGTAACGTCGCGAATGTTACACATAGAAAAGGGAATAATAATTGTACTCTGTGAAAAATACGTATAAGGAATTCCCAGGTTATGCTTGCTTGCTGACGTCCTTGCCTCGGTGGGCAACTTTTTTATGGGAAGAGAAAGATTAATAAATAATTCAACTTTTTTTCAGATAAATCGCTTTTAGAGGTGAATTTATTTTTATTCGTAAGGAGAATTCCTTAAAATTCACTTCCGACGTGAGAGGCATTAGAACGACTCCTATTTCAAAAAATTTCCTTATTGGTATGTGAGAATATACAAAATTCCAATAAAGGCATGTTTATAAGTTTGGATATTTTCAAATTAACGCTTTCGATTTTTGTTAATTCTAAATTTGAATAGTTTTCATTCTTATTGTTCCAAAATTTAAAATAATAAATGTCATTAATCTTGTTTATAAGTAAAAAAAATTTTTTTTTGTAAAATTGAGAATATTATTAAAAAATTATAGAGTTCATATTTTAAAGGTAGAAAATTTAGATTCAGATGCAAATTTAGTCTTATATGGTCAATAAAAGAAAAATTCGAGGACAAAAACAGATTGAAATGTGCTGATAAAAGGAAATCAATGCCGGGAAATGAAAGTGAATGATCACTATGCAAATAATTATAGTGGAATATCTTCCCATTTTTTTGGGAGAGTAAACTCATACGAAAACTTCTTTACATGATTCCAAAGTTTAAAAAAAGAAAAGTAGTTATAAAGAAATACATTCATAATAATTTCAATCCGGAATGCTGATCAAGTAAGAAATAAATATTTTAATTGACGGCTCACGAATTGAACACCTTGGGCCTAAAAAGTTAAATAAAGAACAGAAAGAAATAAAGAAAATATTAACCATTTGTATGAAAAATGACCTCCAGATAATCATTTTATAATTGAGTACATTACAATTTACAATATGAATAAATTAGAACATTATAACATGAATAATTCACAAAGATCAATCGCGGGGAATGAATCCACTTTTTTCAGTTGAGAACTTTAATTGCAATTTTTTTAATATTTTAATATTTATTGTTAATTATTGGAGTACATGTGTTGCATTATTATCTTAGCGTTTTACATTATTGTAATACTCTATTTAGAACGTCGATATATTATATTATAGATATATCATAATGTAGCGTAATTCATCATTATTATATTATAGCATACAATATATCTCTTATATTGTACCACAATGAACATTATGATAGGATAACAAAAATGATTATGAAACATTTTAAAACCCGTTGTGCCATATT
>NC_046657.1:97017766-97030083 GCF_010883055.1 Belonocnema kinseyi | reverse complement strand
GATAGATTAAATAATAACTCGAAACCAGTTTTGTGCCAGAAATTATTATCTCGAAATAAAAAAATGTAAACAAGTAAAATAAGGCACAAAAGAAAAGAGGAGCATCGACCCACCTCATCTCAATCCGCATTTGACCAAGGATGTTCATTAAAATCATCGTGACATTCTGACTGCGAGAGGAAAAGTAAAAGGTGCAAGTGCCCTTTGAAAATGCATCAGGAAGATCTCAGTGGATCAGCTTGCTGTTTGCTTGGGAGAGGCTCATTAACCCGCTGACCTTGAAACCAGGACACGAAAGATCCCAAGGTCAGGACACCGTTCTCCCCGATCCAATTTTGGAGGAATCTCGTCCACAGGTTGTGGGTCCAATGAACCCACCTTGTATGGCCGTGATCTTTGAAGGACGCGAACTTCCGTTTTCCTGTCGCTCTTTAATTTCCTGTTCAAATCCTTCGCCTTTACACTTTCAATTCAAGAATGCATTTCGCTTGAAAGGCAATTTGTTCACATTTATTTCTATTAGTTTCATTATTCATTTTAATTGCTGAAATACCGGATCTTCAGATATTCGTTTAAAAAAACGAAAATTAGTTTCTACTATGATAATGTATCACGATGTAATTGAAAAATTTAGATTGAGATGCGAATATTTTACATTATCAGTTAAAATAAATTTCAAAACATGCATGATTCTAAGAAACAGATTGTTCACATAAGATCACAGTTTATTGATCGATGCTTGGTCATAAACGCATTTAGACTATGAGTAAAACCTTTAGCTTCTTAATACCTTTTTTATAGATTTCTTTTAAACCAGAGGCTCCTTTCCGTTTAAGCATTCTGTTTTTTCAAGAAGGCACAGGGTCATTAATCATCATTTGATTTCTGTAAGCATCGAATTGATGAACTGATGAGATAAAATTGATGACTTGGATGAGCTAAGATTCAAGGAAATGCAATAGAATATTTATTTTTAAGTTTTTTTGCCCGATAATAATATTCCTTTAATAAATATATGCACTGTTAAAAATATCTTTTGGAATTTTACGAAACTTCTAGTAGAAGTTTTTTGCAGTTAGTATATGTTTCGTAAAATCACGAAACGGCTCATAATTTTCAGTAGCGCTACGGGCATCAACTTTCAGTTACATGTTTCGTAAAAATCCGAAATTTTTTCGTAATTTTTAGTAACGGTAACGTAAAATTCCAAGAGTAATAAATTTTGTTTCGGTTAATTATAATTTTAATACATATACATTGTTTATAAATTAAAATCTTAATTAACCGAAAAAAAGTATTATTCTTGGAATTTTATGTCACAGTTACTGAAATCAGCTGCATTATATATCTGGTCAAAAAGGGTCTTTTTTCCGTTCCTCCCGTTCAAAAATTGCCCAACTCGCATTTTGCACATGTGGCCGCAAGGGGGCAGATGGTGTGGCTCGCGTCAGAACCACGTCGGGTGGAGTTAGGTTAGACAAGATTATATCAGGTTTTCTGTTATTGCCGTGATATTGTTTTTCTTTCATCGAACTTAAAATGGCAAAACCAAAAAGTAGATTGCGATTTCGGAATCACAGAATTGTTTGTCAGATTTCTTATATCCGTAATGAAGGCAAAAGGTAAGCTTTAATTCTCTAGAATCAACATCAAAATTCATTTTTAGCTTCTGAAGATTTCCAGCAAATGCATTCGAGAAGGTATCGTCATTTTGAGCGCATTTACTATTTATGTAAATAAAAAAATGTTTTCCAGCTTTTTATAAAGCTTTATGACATTGATACTGTAAAAATAGAGATTACCTTATACCAAATGTATGAATTTCCAAATTAGTAACATTATAGATTAAATATATTAATATATAATGTAATGTAGAATATTGAAAATGAGATGTAATATATAAAGATATATAATGTAGAATGTTGAACAATTGAAGTTTTGTAAAATACAAAGTTGAAAAAATATTAATATAAAAACTTTTGAAATGTTACCAATTATGGAAATAAAAAATTACAGGGGCCATATCAGGATCAGATCGAGCCCCTATTTTGGATGCCCAGATCTGGGCCCTGTCAAGTAGGGTGTTTCATTTACGGTCTGGCGCTAGACAGATTACCCTATCGGACCCACATTTTCCCAATCGGGGCCCGACTGGCGCCCTACCAAAATTTCTGCACGGGATACTTACTCGTTCCTTATTTTGTCACAGAAACTATCAATGTTCACTTCAATGGTCACGATTCCTGACACGCGTGTCAGGAACGATGAGCCAGCCGGAGATTTTGCACTCAAAAGTTACTTTCTGAGGGAATTAATATGTAGAAAGAACTTTAAAAAGCACTTGACCTATTCTTTGCTTGTACTGCAACTTAGGCGAAAACGGCGGCGTCCTTCCGAATGGTACCGAAGAAATCCGGGTCATACTGAGTATTTTCATAATTTTACGAAGTATTTTCGTAATTTGCTCCTAAGTTTCGTGACTTTACGTAAAATTGGTAAATTTACGAAAATTTTATCGTGATCCCGAATTCAGTAACAAACATTTGGGAAACTCAGTTACTTTTGTGCCTGAAATGTTTCGTAAATTGCCAAAAATTTCTAACAGTATGAAGAAAAAATGTATAGGAGTTATTATATTAACTTCGTACAAGCAAATTTAGATTCTTACAATTAGTCTAATCAGCTAATGCAATAACGATGCGAGTATCATTTCGCTCCCTAACGTTGGCTAAATCCGTTATCCTGTTCTTAACTGCCTCGTGGTTAATGATATTTACGTAACGAGTCACTACTCGCATAATCCCTTCGAGCATGAGAAGTAAAGCGTGCGAATTTGTTGCGCACGTACATCCATGTACAGTGATTATAGAACAAATTTACTCTTCTCGATATTCCGTTCTAAAGATTTCTAATAACAAGTTTTTAAACCAGGAATTGAAGCAAAAGGGAGAATCCTTTATTTTAATACTAAATCATAGTGTATAATACATTTATATAAATTATATGCATACAGTAGATACAGGGAAACATACTTCATCATAGTCAATACATATACATCAGAATCTACCTGTGCAGAAATTTTAGTGGGGCGACGGTCGGGCCGCGATCAAGAAAAATGTGGGCCCGATAGGGTAATCAGTCTAGCGCCAGACCATAAATGAAACGCCCTACCCGACAGGGACCAGATCTGGGTATCCAAAATGGGGGCCCGATCTGGTCCCTTTAATTTTTTATTTCTATAATTGGTAAAATTTCAAAAGTTTTTATTTTAATATTTTTTCAACTTTGTACTTTAAAAAACTTCAATTGTTCAATATTCTACATTACATATATTTATACATTATATCTCATTTTCAATATTCGACATTACATTATCTGTTTGTATTGCTTGAATTTATCGATAAGAGTTTGCACTTCGAAGAAAACTATTCTTTTGGAATGATTTTTGTTTGCCTAATGCCCATGGGGCACGCAGAGTGAGATTTGAAAAGTGAGGTTAGGTTCGAGAAAATATTTTTAAAAAATTTATATACATAAATAGTAAATGAGCTCAAAATAACGACGCTTTCTCGAATGCTTTGCTGGAAATCTTCGGAAGCTGAAAATGAATTGTGATGTTGATTCTAGCGAATTAAAGCTTACCTTTGCCTTCATTACGGATATAAGAAATCTCAGCAACAATTCTGTGATTCCGAAATCGCAATCTACTTTATTCCTTTGGCATTTTAAGTTCGATGAAAGAAAAATAAGATCACGACCATAACAAAAAACTTGACATATATTGTTTAACCTAACCCTGTATCGCATTGCACCACATATTGTATTATAATTCTAAGAAGAAAATTAGACAACGCCTACATTTTGGCTCTTTTCAAAAAATTTCGAATCCATTCTTGATGATTTTTTAGTTTATTACCCGCTTTCTTATTTCTTCTTTGTCCGATTTCTTTTTTTCCTATATATTTTTCTTTGTTACTTGTTGTCTTACATCTTCCTTATTTATTTATTTATTTTGTCCGTTTTTCATCTATTTCTTATTAGTACTTTAACTTACTCTTATTTTCATAATATTTATATCTCATTATACCTTTTTTATTTTTTCTTAATACTTTTTATATCATTTTTATCATTTTTGTCCTCTTACATGTCTTAATTTTTTTTCTTTATTATAAGATATTCTGGCTTACTTTGCTCTATTTCCTCGTCCATTTCTCATAACTCAATCCCTGATTACACATATTATTTGCATTTTCTATTTTTTATTGATTTGCTTTAGCCTTTTTATATCTGCATTGAACCATAATAACCAAACATTTTTTTCTACGAAATACCTTAATATTATCTCATTCTAATTAAGATCCTTTTTTATTCTTATTGCACTCAGTTGCAGCAAAAATGTAAAGTGCAGTAATAGGCTTTTGCAATAATGAAAGCAATCAGCGAGCGTGCAAGTCTTTTTTTACTTTTCTCTGAAATTCAAATCAAGCGTTCGATCAAAATCAGGCGTTTCACTTTCAAACACGTTCCATTATATCTTGATCAATCTTGACATACAGATTGAGTCACACGTTTGACAGTGGAAAAGAAAAGAATCCGCTAGTATTGTTTGAATAATATTTTCTTTTAAATTAAGTAATTAAATCATTTACATTCCTGATTCGGCGGCTTAGTAGACTATTCCGTTGGTTCGAACTTTCTTGTTAACTTTTTATCCTTTTACATAAGCTCTCTCGTTTATTTCTGTGGTCATTGTAGTATCTTGGGTATTTGAAGTCTACACTGGAAGTACGGGGTTCTATTTTCTTTCACGTCGAAGGTCAAGCCGTTAAAGTGATTACAACAGACGTGCCACGCCTTCTGCTTTGGTAATAAAAGCGAGATATTATTACCCACGTGATTACTGTTGTTATCGTTATATTCGGACTCGTTGAATTTTTCCAAACAAGATTGAGGGGATGCATAACAAGAACAGGCAGAATGCTGCCCTCGAGGCACCTTGCAGACGTTAAAGTAACTCGAGAGAGTTAAAAGTCAAGACAAAATTTAGGGAAATAATCAAATAAAAGAAGGCAATGAAATGTAGTACAATAAATTACATTACAATACAGTACAATAAATTATCAAAAGGTATTGTAAAGTACAGCGGTGTGCTTAAAAGCACCATAAACTGGCACAAAGTTCGATAAATTATCTCAAAATACTAAAAAGTACCGTAAAGCACCATTAGTACTATAGTGTAGCACAATTGTACAATCCACTAAAAATACCACAGCGACCATATTTTGCGCCAAACGATACCATAATATACTATAATCTACCAAAAAATATCATAATGCATCATAATTACCACCATAGGGTTGTTTCGCGATTTTAGATCGAATAATTGTTTAAGGGCATGTGATGGTCAATTTGGATACAGCCCCTCCCCCCGGCTTTTTTCCACAGGAATGAAAATTTAAAAAAAAATGAATTCAGACATGCTATAGAATATAATAACAGACGTCCCCAGCCACTTTTTTTAGGGATTCTAAAAAAAATTTATTATGCTAAATAAAAATGTTATGTATGTGCATTATTTTGAGACTAGGGTTGTTTTTCAGCTCCATCATTCGGATAATGTGGAAATTATTTATGAAAAAAAAACGTTTGATTGCCTACAAAGAAGATTAGTTCCGAGACATTAGATACAATGTTTATTTATAAGGCCAAAGTTTTCGGCCAAAAATATTTTGTAGTTTAGAAGTAACGCTCGGGAGAATTGTAACACACATAACCTCGATATATTCACACACGTTTTTAGAAAAATCCAATTTTTTGGAATTAATCCACAAAAAAAGTGTACAGGGCTCGATACAGGGACGTCCGCTAGCATTTTCGCTTTCATTTCCCAAATTTTTTAAGACAAAATATTTCTTATTCTAGAGAAAAAGCTGGGGGAACCTAAAACTGGTAAAATCGATAATTTTCTAAGTATCACATGCCCTTAATATAAAATTTTAATTCGAACCGAAATTTGGTTATAATTTTTTTTCTGTTGTGTCGTTCTTTTCTTAAATTTAAAGATTAGCGTATATTATGGTGCATTATGATCAAGAAAGAGTGATTCTCAATCAAATTCAAAAATAAAGATGTAAGGAGACAAGAAAATAAATAGAAACTGAATCCATTAATACCATAGAAAATGCTTTTAATTAGAAAAACACTAATATAATGAACTTCCCAACGTAAAATGGTCCATATTGCATATAATAGAGTAAAGAGTAAACGCGCCACAAGTAACCTAACTTCAGATGTAATGTTTCCGGTGAAAGTCTTCGAAGTCTGGTGTTTTGTTTAAGGTCGACTCTATTAGGCACGTATGTTGGCAATCAAGGCGTTCATCTTCCGCACGTCCATTCGTATTAGGTGGACTAGCAGGGCTTACGATAATCGGTGCAACGTAGGCACATGCAATTAATTCGTGTTTAAAGCGAACCGCTAGCCACTAATTAGCTACGACTGAATTAACGTCCACGGAAAGGGAATGGACGAGACTTCCATTCGCCATGAAGTAAACTCACGATGTCGAGCGACGGTATAAGAATTACGGTACCGTAATTCAATTTTCACATGACCTCGTGTCATACAAGAATGGAATCCGCGGTCGCTTTTAACCAAGGAAGAGGCGAAAATTATAATTATATTTTTCTGTACTATACCATATTTTATGATAATCCCGTGCAGAAATGACGACTCGGTTTTGGTAAGGTGATAGTTATTTTGCCCTAACTTTATTCGAACGCTGAACGGGAAATCTGGAAAGGACCCGACAAGAACGTCACGCTTAGTAGAAAACGCACTAGCCTAGACTCTCTGACCAGATTCGAGCGAGGGTGCCTTTCTATTGCCCGACTAAACAGTAAGGTCCTTTCTAGAACCTTGCTCTATTTCCCTATTAATTCCTAATTTCATTGTAGGTTATGTGGTGACGTGTTATGGTTTACGAGGCTCGTAGTAATTACCATTAAAGTTTTTTCCCAGGTTTCTGAAGTGTGATTTGATGGTTGCAATAGTAAAAAAAGTTTAACTAGCACATTGTATTGTATAGCCTCTGTTAAACACTCTTCCCCGTCTTCCCGTATTTTTATTTACATTAAATTCTCAACTATACTTCGTACGTTATTCTAAAACAAAAGTAATTGTTGAATTTGTCTAGACAAGACTACTTATTACTTATAACTAAAGAGATACGCAGTTTATTAAAATTTCCGCAAGCACCGGGAATCGAACGCACGTACCACACGCTTATAAGTCGAACGCCTAGTCCCCATGGCTACGATGTCACACTGAGTACAATACCATAAATACTTGACGGCATTTATCCGATACTTTCGAACTTAGGAAAAAAGGTTCTTGAAACTCAATTTGTTAAACATGATTTCTAAACGTACTTAGATGATTTGAAATTAAAGTAATATTTAAGAAAAATTATTTTCAAATTTTAAAGGCACCAAATGTTTTAAATTTTATCAGAAAAATGAAAATTTGAAAAGTTTGAATCTCGGTAATTTTTAAATTTTTTCTTTTTTCAATTTAAATATAATTAAGCATAGTAACATTCAATTTTTTTTTTTCACTCACAGCCATATTACCCGTTTTACCTGTCGAAGACTTTACAAGGTCCCCTCGAGAAAATAATGAATTGATATAGAAATGTCCATTGGCATGCACACAGTATTGCTTGTTTACCCGTCAGGGTTTGAATTTACTGTATAAATAAAGACTCCTATGATTAAAATTTATTAAAAATTCTATTTTTATCTTGATATTGACAAATTTAGGGAAATACCTTTCGTATTTGAGTAGTGCCTGCCTAAATTCTAAGTTAGGACCTCTCTAAACTTCCATATAATTGTCTATAAAACAAACAGAGATAACCCTACCAACCCTTGACAAGAGCCTGCATCATATTTTCTAGTCAAGTCACCCTATAGAACACCCGACCAGTTCTCCGTTTAAAGTAGGGAATATTAGGACATTTTCTACACGGGATTTTTCGTAATATATGATGCTACATGAAATTGTAAGTATAGTGTACTATGTCACGAAGATTAAAGTAAACATAAAGATTAACCATAGTACACCATATACGTGAAATACCATATTGTGTCTTAAATTAAGATAAGCTAACATATTGTATCGCATTGTATCATAATGTATAATAATATACAGCTTTTATCATAAATTATCATGTTATATCATACTTGATCGTACATGAAAGTATTAAATCATATTTTATCATGCTATATTATAATATGTCACATAACACTGAATGACTACTGTACATAAAGAAAAATTAATGCATTTAAAATTTTTGAATAGAAATCTCTTCCATTTTTTTACGTCAGGCTTCTTTTTTTACTGCATAATTTGTATGGCTTAAGATTGCAGTTTTGAATTGCATAATAATTCAAGTATTTGCTCTGTAAAAGCATAAATAAAGGCATAAATTTAACTTCTTTTTATACGCCTGACCGAAATGGGTATAATAAATTTTTTTGTTTACCTTCGTGACCAATCGACAGGTAGGGTAATCGCATCACAGTGAAACTCGAATGGTGAATTAATGCAATAGCCTCTTGCGCAATTGAAAAGTAACCGGATTTTTGGTCGACCTTGCACACGCAGTCGTACGCACGCGCTACGAAACTTGTAAATATACATTTGAGTGTAACCTGCGTATTACACGTGCGTATAAGTAGGGAAAGGCTCAGCACGAACATCCATTACCATAAAACGCAAACCTTGCAAAAACGCTGAACGTGCTCGAGTTACATTTTTTATTTTATTTAAAGAGTGGAATAAAGATATTACAATCATTTCCCCTGACTATGTGATAATCCTGCGTTAATACTATGTAATATTGTACGAATTGTAATTGAATCTTTTTATAACCCTGATAATTATTATAATTATTAAAGAGTTTAAATTATAATATCATGCTATATGGCAGCAACGCATATAATTCTGTAGTCTATAGCATTTGTACGAAACGACTTTTTAGGGCGAATACGCAATTAATTCAGGAACGAGATATACTTGAACGATAAACGTTTGTCTATCATTTGTTATTGTCATCTGTTAGTAAAAGAACAGACTGAGCCTAACATTTACGTTACTTTTAGTATGATATTGTACTATGTATTATTTTACAGATTGTTATTTTATTAAGTTTTTTACAAGTACTATTATCTACCAAGAGAACCTTGCACTTTTTATTGTAATCAGTTTGCTTAAGAAATACGTTATACATTACATATATATTTACTTACCTATAATATAATAAAACATTTTATCAAGAAGTCTGGAGGTTATGGTCATTTATAATACTTTAAAAATCAGTTTTTTTATAAAGTAATACTTCACAGAAAAAACTATGGATTCAGTTTTGTTTCAGATCATTGTCTTAAAAACTAATTTTGAACTTCAGTTATGTCGAAGAAAAAACAAAGTGTGAATGAGACACCAATTTCAGTGCATGATATACTAGCAACAAAAATTAACCTTGAGGTGTGAATGCTACACTGTCATGTACGATACCTAGTCTCGATCATTTTGGGTACGAAATTCCGGTCACTTGGTGTACGGAGTATCCGCTTTTCAGGGTACGAAATGAAAAACGTCATTCGACGCATAATCATCTTGTTCTTGACTTCTTGAAATAATTTTTAAGATTTGAAAAAGCCATGTCTAAATGCATTGTTTATTATTTTGACAACTCTGCTGATCGTACATTTTAGAAGGTGCTTCGTTCGCACTTTATAAAATTGAACCGAGCTGAGGACCTGCGTTCATACCTACGATTTTCCAGATAATGCAAAGATCTAGGTAAGAGAGAAGGTGGTTTGGCTCTTGTCGCGTAGGACATGAAAAAATCTCAGTTAGGATTAATTAATTTACAGAGTTTATCTGTGTAACAATATTGTGTAACGTGTTTTGAGGTTGTCTTATTCCATGAACTCATAAATTTTTAATATTAAAACTGAATCTTTTTCACTGATTCAAGTTCACCCGAATCCCGTGTTAACTTCTGGAGTAAACTAGTAAAACTGACTTTTACTACCCCATCTAGTCGGTATTTTGTACCCCACGCACTCGGCATGTTGTACCCCAAGTTCGAGAGATATCTGAATCGTTATTAAGGTGCAGTAACCATCGTTATAATTTTACCTGCAACAAAATATACCACAGGTTTTTACTGTGTGGTCGCTAACTTGGCCAATGAAAAGCAGAAAAGCATTAAATTGCTTTCAATATTCGTATTGTGCAATATGAACGAAGTATATTTCAATTCTGATTCAGTACATTTTGAAGCCGTTTCTTTGTTCAAAGTGAAACTTTTTTTCTATGTTGCCTCATTACCATAATTCAAAATTGATGCAAGAGTAGAAAAAATTCCTTAATTCAAGATAAAACGATTGACCTCAATATTCCTACATTTTATTGAAGACTATAGTTAGTTATAGTATTTAACAAATCTTTTTTTGAAACTTAAACTTTTTTTATTATCATTATTCAAAGTTGAAGCGCGTATTTAAAAAAAAATCACTAATGCTTCCATTTAGGCAAAACATATTTTCTAATTAATCATAATGGGGAAGCAATTAATGCTTATTAAATTAGCACCATATACTTATTAATGCAAACAAAAGGAAAACACCCGAAATCTAATTCATAGTTTGTTTTTATAAATTATTACAGTTAAGGTTTATCATTGCGATTGAATTTTAGAAAGAGATTATTATGAAGCAGACTTAACAGGCGAAATAATTAGAGCGCTACTTAAAAGTTTGATTCTGAATTATATAAATATTCATTTGAAATCTAAAGTAAGGTGACGCAAAAATTTTGCAAGAGCCAGTACAACATATTATAAAATTCCAGACACAGTTAATTATATCTAAAAGAATAATTAACATATATTAATTGGAATTCGCGTAACGAGGATCAAGATTCTTGTTCCTAATTTTTAATTAACATAGATTTTCAGTAATATAAATTCCTCTCGATATTTACTATCGTCTCTTTTATCTTATGCAAGAGGTCTATATAACCAAGATGATTATAGTTATCTGAAGAATTAAAATTCCTTGTTTCAACAAATAATTTATTATTAATAATGCCTATTAATTAATTTATTGTCCACAAAACTTAAATGTACAGTAAATCATGATAAAAAGATAGTTTCATGTGATTTTACTTGATCTTTAAAACTGTTTTAAACTCGCAATATCATATTATAAAAGGTTTGCTAATTCATTAATCAGAATTTAAATATAACATGTAAGTAAAAGTTTTTTCCAAAAAGCAAGTCGGTCGATACAAATTATTGGTCAGCGAATAAAAACTACTGCAAATTGTTACACAGTTTTTAAATTTATCTGGCAGTGGATAAATGTTATCTCCGCGTGGATTAAAACGCTGCAAAGAATTGCTCTAAAGTTAAGATAAAAGTATTTCATGTTTTGTTATGTACCGAATCCATAAATTATAAAATATAATAAAATATTGCACATTTCATCAAAATAATACTAAATTCTACATTTCATTTGTTTTCAGATTGTCAAAGAATTACACCTAGAGCTCCTCGTGCAAGCAGACATGAGGGAGGTCTGGAATTTGAGTGTCCAGAGGAATTTGGATATTATCCTCATCCTCGAGATTGCACGCAGTATTACGTTTGCGTTTTCGGTGGAGCTTTGCTAGAGTCTTGCACTGGTGGTTTAATGTACAGGTGAGTAGAAAATATTTAGGCATCTGCATGAAAAGAGACCTGATGTTTAGTATGGAGTCAATTATAGGGTAATATATCCGGATAATTTCCCGGCATTTTAATTTTAAGACGAAGCCTTTAGGCTGAAAATCGAATCGCCGGGAAAGGTTTGAAGTTGTAACATCAAAAAATCGCTTTTCGAGAACAATCAATCTAAAGTATATAAGTATCATAAGCGCATTTGTTATACTTTTTCCTTAAATATGAAATATACCTACTTCCGCTAGCTTTTATGGTATAAGCATAGTTTTATTAGATTCAGTATACCGAATATCTCTTCAAATATTATCGGCAAAAAAGTTTCTTTTTATGTCGACGCCCATGTATATATTTTTTTATTAAACTATCTGCAATCTTTTTCTCGCCCTTAGAATCTTTATAAAATTAATATTTAGTTAACTCTTCATATACCAGGTGTATACATATGAAACCGGTATTGCCATTTAGCGGCCAGTAGGCACACTTGTAGGCACTGTCGGAACTTACCATTTGTGCTAATTGGCAT
>NC_046657.1:97016341-97017666 GCF_010883055.1 Belonocnema kinseyi | reverse complement strand
TTGAAAATTAAATTTCGAAAATTTTTTCTAAAGCCTCCAGGGGACTTCGTTTTCGCACGAAAAAATTTTATGTGCCCTTATTGCATCCGGACCCACAATTTCCAATATGCTTTGTTATTGAAACATGTGTATTATGCATATTATTTAAAAAACTGCTCATTCCATGAAAAAATGTTGAACATAAAATTTATAGATTTTTTTTGGGTGTACAACTTTTGTCAATTACTTTTTCTTCATATTTTGATTTTGAATAAATTTAGAGCACTTTTTTAGGCGTACTATTTTTCTCTTCGTATTTTTTCGTAATTTACATAGTTTAAACGTGAAATGGAATTTTTTATTTTTCATTCTTTTTTTGTGCGATCTAAATCTGAATTTTCAATTTTCCAAGAACATTCAAAATGTAGTTCTGATTTTTATTATTGTTTTTCTTCTCTTAACATTTTTCATATCGTGCGTTGTTTGGCTTAAAATTTCATAATCATTCTTTTTTAATTTTGCAAATGCCAAAACACTGATACTTTTCTTTTTATTAAGAAAAGTCTTAAAGATAAATTATCCGATTTTCCGACTATTAGGAACTGTGTTACATAGAATTTTTAAATCTGAAAAAAACGATCTCAAGATTTTTGCATCATTATAAAGTGTTGCAAATCTCAATACAATCCAATTAGTGTTTCAAAAGTTATCTGGGACACATACAACAACATCAAATATGACAACGATATCAACGACGTCATATAGACATACACCATATAGTAAAACCTTATTTTTCGAATTCAGATGTCTCGAAACGTGGAGATTTGAAGAAATCCATGATTGTCAGTTTTCATATAAAACTAATATCTTCTAATTATGATGAAAACCTATTTTCAAATATTATCAATGACCATAGTTTCGTTACTCTTCAATAAAATGTATGAATACAAAGGCAAACAAAAAAGTATCATGTGCGGTGTACCAAAGCACTATATATGAATGTTTGTGGGGTCCCTGATATCAAGACAGGTAATAAGCGATTTTTTGAATGAAACCTTCAGAAAAAGTGTTTTTTCATATTTTTGACGACGCTGAATCCGAATCTGGTGTCCGCTTATCCCCATCAAACTACTCTTTTTTTCTAACCTCAACAAATAGTTCGAATACCCTGAAATAACCCATTTTGGTGCTGAAGCTTAAAAAGTTGTGAGTAAAATCTTTGTAGAAAGGATGTCGTTGAATTTAAGCTCGGTATTTCTTCCTTACCTCACTTTATACAGTCTACTCTGATAGCTTCAATCATCTGTTCTTTAACACATATCATATGAATGAGAGGGGGGGGGGGG
>NC_046657.1:97012935-97016331 GCF_010883055.1 Belonocnema kinseyi | reverse complement strand
GGTAAGGGTATTGGCACTGGTGTATATATACTTAAATTCGGTTATTTTTAGAGGAACTTCTTTTTTCTTGTTATTTTTATTTTTTCGGATAAATTTTTGAAACAAGGACACGGTGTGAAAGTGAAAACCTTGTCGGTTTTTTCCTCACATTTAGTCCTACACGGTGTACGCACAGGCGAAATATTTTAATTTGGACTCTTAACAGATGTTGATACGCAACGCAAGCGACTCGTGGAAACTTATAATTGCGTGTATTATGCCATAATGGAATTTATTTCAAGCTAGCTTCCAGATTCCACATGTTTAGGGAGATTCTAAAGAAGATGAATCAAGGACGCATAACTTAGCAGCTTGGTTCTTAGATCATATAGTAAATCGTAACTCAATCGTTGTTGTGCGTAATCTATCACGTTAAACGTAACTGCTTTTCTGTTCGCTCCATTCACATTTTTACGGAGTGACTTTATGGTACAGAGTTCACGAAACGAAGGTTTTTCGTAATGGCAGTCCCATAAATCATTTGCTTGTTTCAAACATAATCATCTTCTCGCAGACGAAAAATCGAGTGGTATTTCCGTGCAGCATAGATGCTCTAATAGGTTGTTATTCCAAACGAGCAGTTGCAGCGAAGCAGTAGAGTGAAAATCATAAAATAAATATTACAAATTTCAGTTTAAAATTGTTTGAATTTGAAGGGTTCAATATTTCATGTTATTTACTTGTAAGCACTTTCACTACAATTTAAAAAAATTTTTAAAGAGTTTTGAATTTCTTCATTTCTTAATTCGGACTTTGCCATATCTCGTTCTGAGGATTTCGTTCTTTAAATAGAATTGACAGAAAATTTCCCGAGAATAAATATTTAGTACTCGATAGCATCTTGGTAAAACCTGATTCAAATCAATCTCACACACCTGTATTTACATCTAAGGAGATAGGACTTCTAAAAGCGGTTTGATAGAAGGAATTTGGTATAAAATTCTATATATGTTTTTGAATATTCTATTTTTAGTACCACTAGAAACGTGGAATTTAACAAAAAATGGATTTTTTTACCGTTCTCAATGAATTAAAAAATTCTGCATAACACTTGACCTTGAAGATAAAATACCTATCATTGGATGCTAAATTAAAGCCTGTAATCTAATACAATTTTAAGTTAATGCTTTTTTCAATTCAAGGTTTAAAAAAAACTGTTCTCAAGAAGACAGAAACTAGGATATTTTAAAAGGAATTTGAACGATTTGCTTCATCTTAGTTTAAAAATAGTTGTAGGGGAAGCCAGAAAGAGTATCAGAAAAGAAATGAAGTGGGCAAGCCTTCGACAGTGAAGTTCAGTTAAAGTTACGCGTGAAATATGTTTAAATTACAAGAATCTACACTCCAAACTAATTTTCAACATTTCCTAATATTATGTAATCCTGTTCCAAGTCAGTTTAAACATGATGAAACCCGGTTGAATCCTCATTATATCAAATTGTAAACACAGTTAAACAATGTTCTACGCCAGTTCCAACATTTAACGCTGATGAAAAATTTACACAAATTCGATTCCAAGATTAAAATCATCAGATTCAAACCTGTTTATACCCTGTTTCAAATCAGATTCAGTCATGCTTAAAAATGGTTAATACCTAATCAAAACCAATTTCAATAACATTAAACCCCAGTTGAATCATCACAGAAAAACGAAGTGTAATCTTTACCACGATTTCGAAGCACTCCTTATGCAAATGGGTAAAAATCCATGTTTGTTAATTTTTGTTCAAATATTTTGTTATTAATTGAATGTTTATAGTCGCATTAACTGCCAGATTCATTAGCGACTGTACATTAGGGTTAATTATAAACTGCAGGGTATCTGTGGGGTAGTATATCATCGGACAGAAGCAAAGCTTTCTGAAAGCACGTGCAGCCTAGACGTTTTAATAGAGGTGAATAACAGCAGTAAAGTACTTTCTTGTTTTTTGCTTCTTTGATGATGTCCCTTGAACGGGTTGATAGAGGCGATCGTTTGGATGTGTGTTAGGGGAGAGGAGTGGAAGTTGGTGCGAAGGATATGTAGGTGAACCCTACATTTACAGAAAGCTATATTATTCAGGCTCACGAAAATAGTTCTATTATCTTAAGTTTGGCATAATTTGTGTAAAATTGATAAAAATTAAAAATTATTCGTCTTTTCAAAACACTTTTATTACAAGCCTATTTATAGGATTTTTCAGTAATTTTAGTTTAATTTCAGAGCAATTGAATTTATTCGAAGAATAACTCACATTTGACATCAAGCTGACTAATCCAAAACTTTAGTCATATTTAATATTTAAGCTCATCATTAAGATAAATAGGCTGTTATGCAAAAAGTATTCAATTAGTGAGCAATCCGCAGGCGCGTAAATGTGCAAACGTTAAATCGTCTGCGATTTGGTACAAAGCAGTAGAAAAACAGTGCGAATATTATGGCAGGTTATGTGCTTTTGACGATTTTTTGTTCTGGTATTCAAAATTATTAACTCTATTGTTCCATTCAACTCAGATTTTTAAAAATCGGAACAAAACCGAAACACAACCGAAATTGATACACCTCGCTAAACACTCAAAACAAACTGACGCATTTGCTGCAATCTAAAGCACTTATCGGCTGAGTTTACTGTCCGCTTTTATCGCTCCACTACTGATGGTGTCGCTTGCGTGACAATGACAACCTTCCGTCGACCCCGCGAGCTGAAAAACTGCTTGAGCCAGCAATTCTAGGAACTCCTTAAACGTGGGGCCCTAAACCGCGGGTCTGGTTGTGTATGATTTTCTACGCTAAGTTCATAATACAACATTTTTTATTTGAAACCCTATATTTTCTACACAAGGTGGTAAAAATGCTTATATTTTGCAAAATGACGCGAAGTTTATACAAGTTTAACATATCCTTGATGCATGATAATCTTTACGGAAGACAGCATTTACGAGGTGTGTTCAAAAAATAAGATGACTTTATGGTTTCTCAAAAAATATTGATTAATTCCTAAATATGTATGTTGTCCCCTTCAAAGTAATCCCCCTTAGATACGAGGGTAGTTCAATAAGTCCTTAGAATGAAGTATAAAAACAATTTTTTTTGGGTAAATTTTTTTTTATTTTTCAACATAATCTCCTTGGAGCTCTATACACTTGGTCAATCGCTTTTCAAGTTTTTCTAATCCTTCAGAAAAGTGCGTTTTCGGAAGTTCCTCAAAATAAGCACTTACAGAGGCAATGACGTCTTTGTTGTCTGGAAATCTCTGTCCACTGAGCCATTTTTTATAGTTTGGAAATAAGAAAAAGTCACTGGGGGCTAAATCTGGTGAATACGGTGGGTGTTCGACCAATTCGAATTTTAGTTCTTCAATTTTAGCCATTGAAACG
>NC_046657.1:97009981-97012835 GCF_010883055.1 Belonocnema kinseyi | reverse complement strand
AAAAGAAATAATGTTTTTAAGAGTAGTATAAAAAATATAATGAGGTGAATCTCATTGCTTTTCATAACATATCGTTTTAACATATACATAATAGCTAATACAACAACACATTGGTCAGAGTGTATCAACTCGAAGCGAGGAGTTATAATTTATCGAACATTTTTTGATACTGTAATTTAATGTTGTGTATTTCCGATAATTTATAGCCACTGAAAATTTTAAAAATTCTTCTAATTAAAATGTAATATAAGTAGGAACCGGTTTCGTGTTGGCTCGTCAAAGACACGTATTGGGAAAACTACATTCGACGTAAAAAGTCCCACGCCTCCTAGTTGTTACATAATACTCTCTTTTATATTTGTTAAATTCTTTTCCATGTTAGGATACATTTAGTATATTTTTAAAAACTTTTTTCCATCATCTAAACATAACTCTTTTTAATCAACCATGGAAATGGAGAGAGGGTGATTCTTTTCAACATACGTCAAATAGCCTTACATCTGTTCAAAATCAATTTAAGTCACTTTTAAATAAGTTCACATCGGACTAAACAATGTTCCAACCCATTTAAATTTTTTTTACTATTTAAGCTCATTTTGTAACTAAAATCATATTTGTACTCAGTTTCAGACAACCTTAAACTTGAGACAAAAATGCTCTAAACCATTTTCAAATGTGATTAAATCTGAATCGAGAATTCCAAACTGGATTCGACCTGGGTTAAACCATGTTTTGAACATGGTCAAAACTCATACAAAACATTTTTAACTTAGGTTTGGAAATGCTTAAAGGTTGAACCCTATTTGAAACCAATTTCAAACATCTTTAAACCTGATCTAAACATGGTCTAAATCCGTATATCCCTTTTCAAACATGGATCAGGCGAATCCAAAACACTTTTTAAACAGGCGTGGTAGCATGTTTCAAATCTTTTCAAACTATTTTGGAATCAAATCAGACTCACATAAACTTAATTTTAAACATGTTTTAAACATCTTTGACGGCGTTTATATCTTGTTTTGAACGTCTTTGAAGCTATATTTTCATAAAAAATGTGGATTACTTCATTTTTGTGGAAAGAAAAACCTTTCATCCATCATTTCTAGATAATTTAGCAAATTAAAAAGGAATTTCTTGTTGAAAAAAAATCATGCACAATTGGTTATTTGTTTTATTTTTCGAAAAGACTAAGGGTCATCAATAAAACTTTTCAGTACAAATGTTCTTTTGAAATAAAGGCTTATAAAAATAAAACAGTTTGTACTGTTGTCACATTTCACTATATTTTCATTTTGCGTAAGGAGTGATAGTATTTATGGTGATAAATTTGTGCTCTTTAAATTTCATTATTTACGTATGTTCGAAGGTATAGATATTAACCTTTCTTATAAAATTTTCTCGTAAAGTAAATTAATTTCCCTTTAGAAAATTTTACCTTCATAATGGCGATTATTATCCTTGCCAAAAATCTCTATGTCAGAAAAAAAACTAATTTCCTAACGGCTTTTACGTTTATAAAGTAAAAAACGAGGCGTTTTCATAGAAGAGTATGATAATATTTCTTTGATTCTAAGTCTAGACCATCATAAACAGCAATTATTACTCATTCTAAAAATGTGGAATAAAAGTTCCTTTATTATTGCACATAAATCCTGAGATACTTTGATTTTCTGATCTACTGAGAAAAACAATGAATCTATTCAGCAGAAATTACGAAATCAAGGTAATAAAATTATAAACCAATGAACCGATGCTCACGAGATACAGGGAATACCAGTGTATCAAGGAGAACATTATTTATCTTGTCCCAGATATAATGGGTCCGAAATCCCTTACTTGAAACTGAATCCCGTAGCCTGCAGTCTACGGTACGCAAAATGAATTAACTTCCCAAGAAAGAAAGGAAAGATAGATGTATAATTGTACATAGAAACTATACGTTGATTAATCACTGTTAGTGAGTGAACCATTTATGGTGCCGACAACAAAGGTAGTCTTTAATGTCTTTAATGTCTAATATCTATTAATACTATTAATAGAGCGGATTTTTTACTTCAGCAGATGACGTGGTAGGTGATACAGGATACTTATAGAACATGGTCCTTTTTTTAAATATATCCTTTACGGTGAATTGGTGCACGCCTTTAGTTATTCGTTATTCGTTATTCGTTACTCGTTATTCGTTATGCACCCTGTCGAACGGGGAACACCCACTCACGATCTTTGTTGGTCCCTGAGGATTACTAAAGACACCTCGACCTCCCTGGCATTCGAAGTTGTATCCCACGATCCTCGCACGTAAGATCTTCGTCAGTCACGAGTCTCCCTCAAATATCAAAAGCGCTCTGATCCTGCGAAATATGATAATACGTCCCGAGTTCACCAGTCGATTTCTTATCGACCTGATTATCTCTTCGTTCATAAAAAGTGGCTGTAAGAGGAAATCATTTCCGCATTTCATGAATAGTATAGCTATATTATATTATAATGTATAGTTCTAGAGTGTTAGTCAGGATTTTATTACTCAACTATTATCAGATTGAATATAAATAAATCAAGAATAAATCCAAAATAAACTCATTTAAAACTTAAACTGTTTAAAAATTAACTTTTCTTGTTTCTTTATAATAAGTTGACATACAAGGTGTGTTCAAAAAGTAAGGTGACTTTTCAATTTTCGCGGGCTACGTACATTCAAGTTCTAAATTTTTTGTTTTGTTGTGTTGGTAAACTCGTCACGATCATATGTTCACAGTGCTCTAAAACTCTTGAAATGTTGACAGTTGCATACGGTGAGTCTACTCTGAGTAAGAAAAATGTGTATAAGTGGTACAAGCTGTTCCAAGAAGGCCGA
>NC_046657.1:96983515-97009881 GCF_010883055.1 Belonocnema kinseyi | reverse complement strand
ACTCTTTAAATTATTTACTGTCAACATTTATTAAAGCTCGTGCCCCAATTATTTAAAAAGTGTATTTAAAATCTGTCGGCTATAATTGCCAGTACAAGATAGACCTAATTCGCAAGGTATAAGAAGGCTTTTTTGAAGGTGTACGCGTTCTTGCCGTGACGTAAACTTTTACATAAAATGTTGCCATATTCGGCGGATCAATATTATCGTTTTGCGCAATCACGTTGAAAAAAATTGACCAGCTTCAACTGTCTGGAGGGTTTCTGACTATATTGGTGCTTTTAAAGTAAAAATAATAAAAGTTCAAAAGTGGGACAAGAAGAAAGGGATCGCGGAAAGAATGACATTGTTATCGAATCAGACCGATTACATCGAGCGCAAATACTTCTATACCTTAGACTCGTAACTGGCCGATTTTCATAACGTCTGGACTACGCTTATAGTGTTACTTATGAATAAATAAGATCTATTTTGTTGAAAAAGTTTATGATCTGAGGAATTGGATATGTGCTTGAAGAATTTTCAGCATCAAAACTTATTTATCAGAATCTTTAATTTATTTACGATTTGTTTAAATACTATTAGACAACAAAGTAACATTTTGAATGAATACGAAGAATTCCGTCCTCGAGAGGATTTCACAAGCAACCTCGAGGGTATTGAGCACAATAAATGAAGTCGGTGCCAAGATTATGTGCCATCTTGAATGGTGCATAGGTGGTAAGTAGATGCGATTGTCTAGCACTTCAGCAGGCAGGTACATATACTCAGACGGTTATCTTTGTTGTCTCAGCCTGACGTATCTTCTGGTACCACATATTTCTCAGAGTTTCAGTCTCGTTACTTGCTTACATTACTTACGTAGAAGGTGGAACCTGGAACTCCTACTTATCTCCCTAGGCGACACAGATTCTCTATTTTCATGTCTATATAATACAAACCTATTATATAGCCTTATCAAACTATAAACACTGCAGATCTTCATTGTAGATTCAATATTTTTCCAGATTCCTCTCCAGATAAGCCGAAACACGTAAAATCAGAATACTTTATTGCACAAGAACTCAAGAACCTCAAGGAAAGTTGCTCTTTAAATCACATTTTATTGCATGCATAGCACAGAAATATATGAATCGAAAAACGTACGTAAAAATTTAAATTTGTAGTGCAACCTCGAGATGTTCTTAAACATTATGATGTCTGCCTGTAAACTGTAGTGAGAAAAAAAGGCCAAAGGTAGGCGGCATGCACCTGCAAAAAATGGCGTCGTTGAATATTTCAATCTATTATGTAAAATATTTACATTATATGTTTTTCTTCGAAATGATTAATATTCAAACCCATATGTCCCAAAAGCATAAGGCATGAAAATCAGGTCTCAAGAGCTAAGTTTCAAACCGTAATCCGAAACCACACGTTCTAAACTACGAAGTCAAAAATAAAATGGCCCAAAAACGTACTAATAGACAGAAAGACACCCGGCCAAAAGAATTAAGGTTTTAGCCTGAAGCATGACCAAATTGTTTACCTTCTAAATCTAAATCTAATTTAGTAAAATGAGAGAAAACCTGAACTCAACGATGGGAATGGAAAGAAACCGAAGGCTGCGCAGTCCGGGTGTGCCAATCTCTGGTCTAACCTTTATACTTAATACTTAACTGTCCTCGTCAATAGTGACCAGAGTGTGGGAGGTGCACATGGCCTCAGTTAGATTGTCAGATGCACACGTAATTACTGTATGTGTAAGAATAATAAGAGTGTGCGCCTGCACTGTAACGCCACTGATCGGGAGCTAGGCATTAATGTAAACCAGTATTTAAATTAGGTCTCAGGTTACACGTGATATTTTGTAATTGAAGGCTAGATTGCGTACTTTTTTGTTCTTTCCTTACACCTCCGATCCTGATATTGTTAATTCCCTGATAGCTACTAATTAATGATGATTTACAATTTTCTTACCTATAACTTTATGATAGATTTATAATTTTTCGGCAAATTTAGTCAACTTCTGTCATAAGTCCCGTAGGGAAGTAAAAACTAAAGACCTTCTTAGGTATGGTTCTCGAGACGATTTATGTCCTGATGTCCCTTTATCATGAAACGTCTTTGGGACATTGGACGTTTTTATAATGTTGTTTCACCTGATTTGGAATCCTAGTACGTTATAATGTAGTTCAAAATATTTACGTTCGATAAATTTTTAAGGAAGTTCTAATTACGTATTTCAATCATTATTCAAGTTCGAATGCCTGGTTTGTCTTTTTAGGACGCGAAATGAGTGTACAATTATGCACCGGAAAAAAATTTTGTCCTTTGCACAGTGGAAAAAAAAGACATGTTACTAGAATATCCTAAAAATATTTTTGTACGTCAGTATCGAAAAAAATGAGTAAAAAGTTCCATATTAGACGAAAATACATTATTAGAAGGCCCATAGAACATTGAGACAAAATTAAAAGACACAATTAGAATATCTTAAATACGTCCCAGCTTACGGGGCACAAATGTCAAGAAGGGTAAACACTATGTTATTAATTAAACAAAATGTCGAAGTGGGCAAAGCGAAAATAGGTTCTTTATAAATGGGATCAATTACAAATAGGATCATTTAGAATACTAACTGAGGTATCATTAAGAGCTTATTTATCGTTTTGTCTTCCTTTTCAGCAAGTGTGGTTCATTTTTGTTGCAGATCCTTTGGAACCAAAAATGGGTTCTAGTGGAAACCCTATAGTTTTTCTGTACATAAACTAATAGTATATTATTGTGTATCGTGGGCGAAATGAAGACTGGCTGACTGAAAAGATCATTAACCTCTACAGCAAGCGTAACAATGTTCACAGTCCGCTGAAGAAGTGCGTATGCGTCGTTGTCGGTGGTTTGAATTCAGTCACTTTCCGATTGCTTTACATGCATGTAAAGACAAAATTTTAGAGTATATTACTAGTATATTATGCGAAAAAGAAAAAAACAAGAACTTTGTTGATGAGAGTATGTTTTCAGTACTCGTCTTCGACTCTTGCTTGCTCAACTACGACTTGTACTGAAAACATACTTTTGTCAATAAAGTCCCTCTCGCCCATGATTTATATGATATTTTATATAAGTAATTCATGGATATCGCAACATTTTTCACGCTGTATTCATGCATATGTTATATAAAATATTGTTAATTGTTGAAGTGAGCTCAGTACAAATTTCGTGCGCTTATAAAAAGTTGCATATGGGGAAAAACATCTTATAGTTAAAACGTTATATTAAGCTGTCCTCATAATTCATAAAAATGTACACAAAGTAACACTTTCGACAAGTAAATGTGAAATAATCACATAAAATTTCCAGAATTACGTCAAAGTATTTCACGTCCTACACGAAATATAAAAATCTTACAAAATCCTCAGATGATGACATTACCTTCTCTTGCCCTGACAGTGCTCTCTAAGCCACTTACTTCAATAAAGATTACACTGTTTCATCGTGTGAAAATTGCATAAATAATAACCGTTTATGCGTCGATATTGCAAAACTGAAACCAGTAAAAGTTCCTTACTTCTCTTCCCATTCGCGTCTTGGGCGCACACAAACTGGGTATCAACGAGCCGTAATTTGTGCGTTACTAGCATACAACACAGAGAATCCCTTGCGCAAACATCGTCTAGTAAATGCAATAATGTCTGGACTCATAATCGGCCTCTTTGCTAAATATAATTTGACATTTTTTAGCTGATGCCACACACGTGCCCACTAAGTTAATTAGCAATGTGAAATTCCGTAATATTCTGCGAGATGAACCCCGATGAAAAAATTATGGGGAATGCCGGTATTCGCGCAGGAGGATATCATGCCGGGAAGGTGAGGGTGAAGGTAAACTTCAAAGGTAAATGTAAAACACGTACAAGCTGGATTCGCGGAATTCACAAAGGTTTACCAGCTGAGACCCAACACCGCGCCTCGTAACTCAAACGAACGGAAACCACGCAGGGCGGACTTATCTTTGTTTATTGTCAATCGATTCCTTTTATTCGTAACTCCCTTACACGATCTTATCCGACCTTTTTTCAAACATAGTTTTATATACTATTATTTATTTAATATTTTGTTTATCAATTTATCGATTTATTCACTCTGATATTCAGTTACGAGGAAATGCACAATACAGTTTATATGGAAAAATTTCTGTTGAATTTAATCTCTTTATGTTGAGGAATGCGGGTGTCTAGAAACTAGAAAGACTTTTTTAATCAAACATTACTGTTGCTGATATTTACCGACATTCAAGAACGTCAAAGTTCCTTCGTAAAAAGAAGTATAAGTAAATATAAAATGGATTTTAAACACTGCTTTACGCCATTTATTTTTCATATATGGTTATATCTTTCCCCCTAGAAACATTTCATTGTGATAAAATGAACTACTTTTTTCTTCAACATGAAATCTCTGGTAGCCGTTTTTTTCCTTCATATATGAAGGATATGTTAGAACTCAGAAAAAAAAAAGTTAAAATACACAGATTTTAAATTGAAAAGTAAAAATTATACCACATAAAAAAACAACTATATTACTACGCGTGAATGATAAAGAATTGATTTTCAAACTTGGCACTAGCTTATTAACCTTCTGCACATTTTATAAAATAATATAATGCAATAAATTTAAAGACGCATACAGTTCATATATTTCCTAAAAAGTATAATGGGTTTCTAAGCGATTTTAGACAAGGTAATGATCATATAAGGTACACTATAAAACATTAGTTATTATATATGACATGATAAAATAATTACTATTATTTTCTTGTCTCCAATCCCGTTAAGTATTATTGAACTTTATGACAAGTCAATAACCCACTGTTTGATTTTATAAAATAAATACTCATTACAATTTATTACACAAAAGAAAAGAGCATTATATGTACTGGTATTACGTGTTTTTAGGTTACTATAGTGTGGGCGAAGCACTGCTTCTTTTCCATATTAGGTGAAGAATTATTTAGAACAGGAAGTAATAAAGAATTCGCTCGCTCCTTTTATTGGTTTTACCTGGTCGAACGTTACCATGAGAGCTGGCAGTAAAGTCACTTGCAGAAAACAATTTACTTTCTTACAAAGATTTTGTCCACTTAGATAAAAAAAATTTCACTCAAACAGATATCACTTAAACATAAATTATGATATGCACTTTGCCAACATTTCGTCAAGACACGCTAATTTGATCAAAAGTTAAAATAATTCCAACACGCACAGAAAAACTAAAGTTTAATTTTGTTTCATGTAAAATGTTTCGCTGTTGCAGTTCACAAGATTTTTGTCGATAGCTTATTCTACGATGGAATAAAAGCTGTCGCCTGCCACGTCGTTAGTAGCAGTGGGAGGATAACAAAGTATGAGTAAATTCGAGCTATAATTTAGAACACCAAATTCTAAAAAACTTTTCACTTACTTTATTGTTATTTAAAAAATAATGAGACTTATCCCGGACAAACTAAAACATATTTTTCTTGAATGAAAATAAAGAATTTTACACAAAAACAACCATAGTTTGTTTTTAAACAAAAAGAAAAATAGAAATTTAAACTTATAGCCCCTATTTTAAACTTTTAACTCCTGGAGCATGAAATATTAGAGCCTAGTTTGAGGGTGTAACACCTCTCTGAAGCTACTTTGAATCTTTAGGGCCTACAATTTTATAACTGAAGACTCTACTTTGACGCTGTTTAACCTCCATTTCAATTCTGACCCTACATTGAATCTTTTGAGCATATAATTTTTAGAACTTCATGAAAATAAAGTAAAAATTATTTTCACTTAGGTTAATTGAACTCATTTGTCATCTTCATGACTAAATGCAAACTCAATTAACAAAAATTTTTAATTAAATATTTAACCAAATTGTCATTAATTATTTTTATGTAAATCAATACCTCTTTGCAATGCTTAATCACAGAAAAATATATTTTTGTTACTAAACCATAATAATTGAGAGTTTCTGAAACATTTTCTTAGGGAAATATTACTATTTACATGTCTACCACTTGATTTAGGAGGAAGAACTATTTTTTTTCGTGCGAAAATGTTTACTGTTTTAATTATTTTTATCATATTTATGGGAGAATAAGAGCAGTCAAATATATGAAAACTAAGTGACTACTTATCTCGCATTTTTAGACGACGAAACAATTGGGTATAAAACCAGTACTGTTATTGTTAATATAAACTTATTTCCTGAGGAATAATAAGTGGAATCTTGAACTACATATTTACATTTTTTAGTGTAATTGGATTAATTATGATGCTGAGCGACTTTTTTTAAATGTTTGCATAATAAAGAGATAAAAAGATATTTTCATTGAAATCAGCAAGTTTGACATTGTATTCATTTAAGTAATAAATAACCCCGTGTAGGAATCCAAGCAGGGATCCGGCCGGATAGCCTCGGTTATAGCTGGGCGCTGCTCGGAGAATCCGACCGGGATCCGGCTAAAAACGTCACGGTAAACTGGTCAGATCCCAGCTTCAATACCGGCCGGGATCCGGTCGGGTAATCTAGCCACAAAACAGTTAAAAATGTTGCTTCAGGCGAGAAATTAGTGACTTGTTTTGTCTTTTAAGGCTCATCGTAAAGATTGCAGTGAACTTTAAAAGTCAAATCAAGTGAACCAATTCTAGTCGAATTTCAACCCCTGATGATAGAATCTCGTAGCAATTTGTAAACCACGTGGTGATTTAAGGTTAGGAAGGAAGAAAGGGAAAACAGTATACACAACAGTATATTTTAATTAAAAATAATAATTATTCGCGCACTAAGTGGGATTTTCAAACTAATTATTGAAGTAAGGTTGATTTTAATCGCGAGTCTCGATTTTATTTGCGAACTTCGAAGAGACGACGCGACGTGAATGCAAAGAGCATCCTCGTTTCAGGTGCGAAACTTGAAATTACTGAGTGTCTATGCAGACTCCAAACGCAGTAGACGCTATACATAGCGGTAAATTTTAAAGCGTACAGGCTAAACACTGTCTGAAAATAGAGAAGTTTATAAAAATTGGAACATTTCTGTTGTAATACATAGCAGAATTGATAACAGTTTAATTTAAAAAGTTAAATCATTAAAAAAAATGTTATGTTTTTCTAAAGAATTTAAAAAAGCTCATTTCTGTTTCACTGATCTAATAAATCTTTAAATTATAATTTTCAAATAATAATTCGTCTAGCATCTATAAATACGTCTTTGATAATATAACTACTCTTAGAAAATGTGTAATTTCTACAAAAACATTAACCTGAGCAGTGCCCGGCCGACTCCCGACCATGGTATATAAAGGTGTTCGCACAAGAAAATACGTGTGCAGTATGCTGTAAACGGCTCAGGCACGATCTGTTCGTGCACTCACACAGACCGCCAACCAATCGCTTGAGAGCTGGCTATATACCGTTTACCTATCGGTCCGGTACTCGAAACAAATTTGCAACGTCGAAAACTTTTACATCTCGAGTCGCGGTCCGATATGTGAACGGCACGTAGCCAGCCCGCACCGCAGCAGCGCGACAGATCGCGCATGATTGGTTGGTACTCTGTGTGCGTACACGGCCGGCTCGTGCGTGAGCTGTTTCCAGCGTACTGCACACGTATTTTCTTGTGCGAACACCTTAACCAGGATTGGCCCGGCCAGTAAACGGCCGGCTCCGGAAATGTAGTTCGGTCGGTTTGGGCCCGGTTCCTGCCCATGAAACCCAGCCAGGGGTAGCCCGGCCGGGATCCTACACGAGACACAGAATCAAATTCAAATATGTAGCCTCAAGTTCTTTTGAAGCGTATAACGTAGAATACCTCTAAAAAACAGAACCAATTTATATTGAACTCTTCAGAAATCGTTTAAAATATTTAACCATACAGAAAGTTAAAAAAAGTAATAATTCAATTAACTGTTTCGGATGTAAACTGTTGTAACTGTTGTTGGAAAGTGGAGGGTCATTTCCGAAGTAATTTTTTACGTAGAATCCGAATCCGGGGTCAGAATTGGCCCATGACGTCAGAATTTTAAGATATTTCAATTACCATTTTTCTTAAATAAGTTACGCCAATTTGAAATTACGAGATATGTCCCATTATGTATGGAGCATTTGCTTTAAATACTTTGAGGCAAATATTTTCTAATGGGAGTTTTCTCTTGAAAATTTGTACTTGGGGGTGTTCGGGGTTGTTGAAATCCCAACAATTTTTTTTCTTTTGTACATAACCTCAAAAGTGGCAAAAAACGCCATTTTTTGGGTACATAACCTCAAATATCTTAAAATGCTGACGTGATGGGCCAATTCTAACCCCGGATTCGAATTCTTCGTAAAAAGTTTCTTCGGAAATGACCCTCCACTTTCCAACAACAAAACCATGTTGGCCTGTAGTATTTAAAGCAAATGCTCAAGACATAATGGGACATATCTCGTAATTTCAAATTTGCGTAACTTGGTAAAGAAAACAGCCAATTGAACTCTGCGACTCTCAAATTAAAGAGGAAGAGCAGTACTATATGATACAACTGAAGAAAAAATCCCAAAAAATTTGCTGTCTTCTGTGCACAAGCTCAAAAGTAGAAAAAAACGCCATTTTTGGGTACATAACCACAAATATCTTAAAATCCTGTCGTGATGGGCCAATTCTGACCCCGGATTTGGATTTTACGTAAAAAATGACTTCGGAAATGACCCTCCACTTTTTAACAACTGACATGATCCTTGATATTCATCACAGAAATTTTTTTTCTCCTGATAAATAACAAATCTTATTCTTATTCATTCATATTGGTGTGAGATTATACAGAATCTGCTTAGATGCCACTAGTCCTACAGGATTAACAAGATTTCTAAAATGATAAATAAGAGTATATTTAATTTATTTCAGCACAAAATTAAGTTAAAATATTAATAATTAAAAAACAATTCCAATGTAGAAGTATATTTCAAATTTTTATTTAAAAAATGGTTTCATCAGTAAAATGAACGTCGGAAGATATGGAAAATGTATGTTTAATTTATTGAGGTGAATTCACTCGAATGCAGAAACAAGGAAATAAAAAGATTTGGTTGTATCTATAAATAAAAACACGTTTTGAAATTCTTGAAATTATACACACTTGAGACCAGGCCCTGTTATTTTCTGGGTTTGCTAAATTATTATTTGATTTTAAAGAAAATAACAGGAGCCATTTGAGACTCGGAATTATTAGAAGTTAGTAAAAAAGTTATTTTTCAGAAAAATTGTTTAATTTTAGTTTATTTAGAGTTATATTACAATATAAATATATTGTAAGCTAAATGGTATAAAACATAGGTTGTTCTTTACTTGAATGTCACTGCACCTGCATTTGAAAATATCGTCTTGTTTCAAGAAGATTGTTTAATGACTAGATTAATTCTGTTCGACTGAGTTCCATTAAAAATGACATAACACATCATCAATGATTCAACATATTATAGCTGAAGAACAATGACATCAGTCTTTAACATAACATCGTCAATGCCAGCACAAAATTTTAATATGCACTCAATACTTGCTTTAGAAGTAAGGAATATATTGTATATTTATGATTATTTAAGAAAATTTAAGCTCCTTACGTAGTATTCATAATTTATTAGATGCAGTCTCATCATTATCATCTTTCATTAAGAACAAGTCAGTCTCCACAGATTATTTAAAAATTATTCATAATAATGTAATAATATAATGGGATAGAAAAATGAATCTACATACAAACTGACTTTTCTGCCTATTAGCATGAAATATTATTATTTGCTTTAGAACATGCATGTAAAACCCTCGGTTGCTGACCGTTTACTATACAGGTATAGAAAATTACCTATTCTGCATGTGAGCGAAGGTAATCAATAAAATCCTAAAAAATTGGTGAGTGAAAAACTTTCACAGGTGAGCAAAATGCGGTTTGGCCATTAGTGCCATCTAGCTTTGTAAACACTATGTTAACATCGTGTTGGGCCAGTGAAGTTATATTCTATGTCTGTGAATGGTAGGCAATCTTGGGATTTGCACTGTAATTTGTAATGCAAAATATTGTTTTATACATGAGGCCTCACGGGCGGGTGGTCACTGCTCTCTGCTCGTGTGAAAGCACAGCACTTACCCTTCGACTCAGCTTCACCACGCCTTCGGGTTCGTGCTGGACTATCACCCGCTTGTTTTTGCCTTTTGTATAGGAATATACTATTAATAAAGTTCTAATTTTCACTTGACATTTACGTTTAATTAAAAAGTTCGTTTTCTAATCAAATATTAATTTCTTTAAAAAAGTTTCACACCAGCAACCGTTTTTAGAATTTTTTGTTCAAGGGTTTTTGAAGTTTGCTCCCAATCTACAGCAATGGTGAATAACAAAAAGGATTTTGCCTTATATAATAACAGTATTAAGATTTTTTATGGACAATCACTAACAACCGAATTTGAAACCTTAGCTTTTGACAGCACAACCTATAGTAATGATAATTAACAAACAAATATTAACAAACTCAGCAATGCTTCCTAAATCCTAGCAAAGGTTTATAAGCATCAGTCAATAACAGCTACTATCAGGAGTAAAAAAGGATCCGACCTTTAGTCAAATAGAATCTTCAACAACGAAGGATAATATTATGAAAAAATATCACAATAAGAAACCTTTTAGTCAATGAAAGTATTATGAACGCGAGTAACACAGTAAGCAGCTATCAGAAACGTTTAAGCAACGTTCAATAACATCCCATAGAAACTCTCCATAACAACCCTGTTCAACGGCCCATAAAATAAGTAGCAACAGTCATAAAAAGATCTTAGGAGCAGAAGATAGAAATCTTTAGTAAAGGACAAGAACAACGTTACCAGTAGACATAGGTATATTTTTTTAAAGGCTAATAGCAATCCCATGCAACAACCTAGCGATTATTATTGAATTAATAAGAAGTTATAATTGCGCGTTGCTAATTTTATTATGAACAGTTCTAAAGATTGTTATTTTGTGTTGCTAGGGAGTTTTTATTGATTGTCGTTGAGAATTTTATTTGACCGATGCTAATATTGTAATGTTCCGTTGTTGTGATGTTATTGATAGCTGTCACGGTTATTATTTTCCGTCGTTAAGGATTATTGTAAACCGTTACTGAAACTCATATTTGACTGAATTTAGGACTGCAAGTTTCCATTGCTAGGGATTCTTATTGACCTTTTCTAGGGATTGTTATTAGCTGTTGCAGTAAGGGTTGTTTATTGACCTCAACTGAGGTTTATTTCTGACCGATGCTATAAGTTGATATTGATCATTGGTGTTGCTCTATTATTAATATAGTTATTTAAATTGACATATTATTTTTTACAATCGATTGTCAATAAAACCTATTAAATGCAGAACTTTATGAATGTGTACTAATAATAAACATAAATTATAATAGCGCTAACCTGAATTGTATTCGAACAACATTACGACTTTGACTCACACGGAAGCTCGAAATAAATCTATTTTATAAGGTTGACTCACCTGAAACAAAAAATAGACACATAGTTATAAAAAGAAGTAATATATTATAAATTTATGTTAAAACTTTAAATATATGTGAAATTATTATAAATCAATACTTCAAATTCACTAAGTTATGGTTGTTTGAATAAGCCTTCATTTAAATTTTACCGAAAAACGTAAGTGCACGTACTGTGCGCATTTCAGGGCAGAGCTTTAGCTAAAAAATCCACAAGACAAATGTGTTTCATTAAAAGGGCCATCCATATATTACGTAATCATAATAGAGGGGTAGGGGGTTATGTGTATGATTACGAATGTTTACATGGGGGAGGGGGTATTGTCTGAGTGATTGCGTAATCATAGGTTTAGGTTCCTATTTTCATAAATCTTTTCTTGAGATGATAGCGTCATTTTAATCGATCAAGGAAGGCTGAAGAATTTCGAAATTGTTCATTTATATTGCAGTTTGAAAAGACAATAAGTTCATTTTTAACATTGTATAATTTTTGATATAATTGATTATGTAATGCTCTAGTTTAATTTTTTAATTTTCTTCTAAATTCGAACCATTGGATCGTGAGAGATTATTATTTTATAGGTCTTAAAAATGATTACGTAGTCAAGAGGGGGTGGGTCAATCAAATGATTATGGTTCATTACATGGGGGATGGGGGTCAAAAATGGGTCAAAAATTGATTACGTAATACATGGATGACCCCAAAGAACTGAAATCTCTTTTTCTCTTGAGTGTAATATTTTAATTATTATCAACATTTAATTAGGTAACATTTGTTTACAAAGTCTGCTTCCTATAATTCCTGTCAATTTGTATTCATTTTAACGATTGTATATATACAATCCATATCTTGTATAATTTATGTATGCTGTACAATGTATACATTTTGATGGAGAAATAAAGTTTAAAACAATCATAAACTGCAGAAAAGCAATACAAGTATTATGAACATAAAATTTCAAATCCTACTTAAAATTTTACTACCGCTATTCAATTATATGATCCAAGTGCCATTAAATTATGCTTCATATGGATATAATCTCATTATTCTTTCCAAATAAGTCCATTTTTACAATTTCCAAACATCATTTCCCCCAATCTTTTTCTTAAATAGCCCCCTCATAAAATTCTTCACCGATCGTTTCCCATGATCTATGCACCCAAGCGCAAAATTTCATTTACAACACACTTGGCGTCCTGTGTTTCCACAATTTGTAGTCTTATTCCACAAATTGTAATCGATTTCGTCAGCACCAACATAACTGAGAGAAGGAGAGGCGTGGGTACGTAATTGCAATTGTAATAGCAATTGTAATTTCTCAAGTGGTAGGTTCCATGACACAGTGAAATGTATCGGTAGGCAAGGTTACGCATTAAAACTGAAAGGGATGCAGTTGCCCGAGTAATTGGGCTGGTTCACACGCCTTTGATATAGTCTGTATAAAAAATGTTGACCTTACTTTCAATCCCAAGGTGAACCGTTTTTGCAATAATTCGACCCAAAAACAAGGATTATGTGACGACATCCATTAATATACTACCAGTGGCCACACCCATCTCATGCAGTTGCTCTTGGAATTGACAGAAGAGTGTTAATATCATATTTGCACAAACTCATGCTTCAACTCACCGTATGTTACGTTTAATTATTTTACTTATTTCATTTATTTTTAGAGAGGCATACAGAAAATATGAAGTTGCCTTTTATACAAAACTTCTTTTTGCAAATGACTTTTTAAGGTAGTAATTTTTTGTCTATGTCAATGATAAGGAATATGAGTTTAAAAATAATATACCACATTCACAGAAAATATAGAAACTTTCTCATGGGAACTACGCATTAGCGTGAGAAAAAACAAGACTTTTGTAATAAAAACTAAGAACTAAAAGTTATGAGCAACCTTATTTAAAGGGTATAAAATGAAAGAAAAGTAAGTTTATTTGAAAAAAATGTCAATTATAATCTGAAGGAAAATATGTGTGGAAAATAATTGCATATTAGCAGCGCAAGAGATTACACGTCATAAATGTATTGAATGGGAAAGGAAAGAGTTAAATTATATGTATTTCCATAAAAATACAATCATTTAAGTTTACATACCAACATGCCTTCGATTTATATTCACTAAAATGATGTAATTTACAAAAAAAGGCATACATTAATAATAAATAAAATAAAAAATTAATACAAAATTATATCAATAAACAAGGCAGTGTCTGGTTATCGGCGTGAACGCTACTTCGGTTTCACTCTCACTTTGGCTGTGTTCTCTTGCATTTCATTTTGCGCTAAAGTGAAATGAAACTTGAGGCTGGCTAGGCGATATTATAAGAGAAAATTTGCGAGCGTTCGTTACGCGTTAGTACTATTACGAAAACTTTCATGTAGGAAGGTCGGACGTTACATTTTCTTGAAATTGTAGCCAATCGCAATCCACCTTTTTTACAACCTTCACTTATGAAAGATTCAAACAGGAACCGGAAATGATGAAGAAATTATTGGAAACCCTCAAATTTGTAGAGACTGTATTTTTTGTAAAGTTTCTTTTTTATTCTACATCACTTTTCACATATTATATTTTTTAATAGCCATAATATTTTATGATATTTTTATTTCAAACTTATTTTTTTTTATATTCTGTAATTTGCATGAATAGGATATATTTTAAGCTTTTGAAATTCAAGTTTGTTGATTGTAATGAAAATGTTTAAATTTAAATTTGAATAAGCAATTAATTTAAGTTTAGTAATTAATATTCGGAGCATTTTTTAACAATGTTTTCGAGAAATTAAATGTTGTCAATAAAAAGTATATTGTTAACTAAAGTTTCTATATTATTTTTTTCTCAAAAGATGAAACTACATTTTTAAGGTTCAAATAATACTTTTTCCGGAAAATTCTTTTAATCACTGAAAATGATCAAAATTTGTTAATTGAAAGCAGTAAGCAATGTTGTTTTTACAGTTTTTAAAAGAGTAAGACTCCTTCAGAAGAAATGGTTATCCTGAAACAAAATGGACAGAATTTTATTTCTGGAAACTGAGCGTATTTCTTGGGTTGGCGCACTTGAGAAAAAATGTTTCATATTTTTAGGGCAGGCAGTTTTTAAGATTAAAAAAATAATGACTTTCATGTTGAAGTTTGCGTGAGTGGTCTTACTTAATGAATCTGAAAGTCAGAAAACAAGCTTTCAATTAGAATCGAAATCGTTTATTTTATATCAATTTTCACGTGGAATGACAAAATAGGACATGCAAAAGGACTAAATATTAGACTCTAGCAACTTCAGATATCTCGCAGTCTCAGATAATGTTATAGACTTATCGAAGCAAGTGAAAGACGTTTATTGAGCATATTCTGAATAAAATTCATTACAAATTGAAGCAGAAATAATAACATAATAAACTAATAATGTTACTATATTTTACAAACTTTTGATTGTTTTATTATATATGATGGATTTTTAATTTGATGTGTAAAGAAAAATAAATTGGTATGAGAAATATGTTTGCAATTAATAGGAATTTTTTTATTGTTACTTTCCTGTAATGGAGGAGAAATTTGTATATTAAATAACAGTCTGTTTATGTTAAAATACAATTTTTATAATAAGTTTATGTTTTTATGCATTCCGGCTAGAAGATCTTGATGACTGAATCCAGAATTTGGCTAAAACTTTTGGAAAATATTTGAATTCAGTTCAATTCTCTTTCAATTTACCGAATATCTTGAAGATACTTATAATAATGATTTTGTTGAATTTATCTCACATCAAGTTCATTTTTCATTGCATTAATTTATTTAATTGGAATTCGGTTGAAATTATAGTAAACGCATAGCAATTCCACCGAATTCAGATTAAATATCAGTGAAATGTACTTAGTTGAGAATCCATTTAACCATGTACAAAAAATTCGATGTAAATAAATGCAATTAAAACTGTCTGTCATGGAATATAATGCATTTAATAGGAGTAAATGCAATTAAATGGAGTTAAATAAGGTTCGACGATGATAAATGAAATTCCATCTAATTTAATTTGAAATTTGTCTTTGCCGATCATAATTTTTTTGCATGCCGTGATTATCCCCAACACTTTTATCTGAATCACGTTTTACCCTTTGTTTTTTCCTGTATCACCATTGGAGTTTGTTAATGATTTGGGCTGTATTCCAAAGTTAATTTAACCAAATTCATGGATATTTAATGGAATTTAATCAACTTTAATTTAATCAAATTTAATCCAATTCAAATTAATCAAATTTGAGTGGAATTCGTTTGATTTCTATTGCATTCATTACAATCTAATCCCAAAGTATATTGTCGTCCAAAGTAAAAAGATTCATAACTAACATTGTCGCTTGGGCAGACTTTTTTATATATGGCTACGTTCGCTTCAAATGAGGTGGAATTTAAATGAATTTGAATAGAAAAAAGCGAATTCATTTAAATCAAACAAATTCAATGGAATTAAGTCGAATTCCATAAAAATGAATGCCATTCAATGGAATTCAATTAAAAAATAAACTTTAAGTGATTTTCAAATGAATTCAAATTAATTATAAGTTAGATCGCCTAACTTCTAGTTCAATTAATTTGAATCAATTAAACTTTAATATCGTTTACGAAATTGAATGTAATATGTGCAATGGAATTGACCTCAATGTAGTTCTTTAATTTCAATGGAAATCGATGAGATTCATATAAAATAAGTATAATTTATTTGAATTGAGTGGAATTTATTAAATTGATGGTATATCAGAAATATATATAGTGGAATTCACTTGATTTAAGTTGAATTAACCTAAGTTCACGTGTGCGTCATAATTTTGAGATGAACTTTCTGCGGACACAATCCTGGCGAGAAACATTATAGCTGAATTTATTAAATTGTCCTTCAATTTTACTCGACATTTGAAGAAAAGCGACTGAATGAAAGAAAAAATCTTGTCGTAACTTATTTACCAGACTGTCTAAAATTTTATTATAGGCCCCAAATTGAATGGACTGAGTCCATAAATTATTCCATGACTCTTTTGATTATTTCAAAGATGGTTGATAAAAATTTGTCAAACTTAAAAAGCGTTATACAACATTTTTAGGAAATAATAATCTATCCTAAAGTATCTGACGATAGTCGTTTGGACAACTAATTTCTTCCGGGTAGCATACAAAATGAAAAGAGAAGAAAATATATGAGAATAAGGTGTATAGATGATGGAACCTCGAGATTTATAAATTCGATCAGTACGCCTACGAATCCACATGCTGGGCGCCACTCATGAATTACAATTCCGGTTACTACACTGCGGTTAACGGAGCGCCATAAGAGTTTATCTTTGAACTCGAAGAGTTTATCATACTTGTTCTTTGGTAAATATATTCCTGTCCAATGTACACCTAGGCTATGAGTGTACGACTCTATATCGTCTTGTGTACCTGCAACATGAGTGGATTCACTTCTCCGTACCTTCAACCCATAATAAGCATATTGTCCCTGCCATTTGCTGTGCACTATCACATTAGACTTACGTGATGTACATTCGACGTCAATAATGATTTCAATTCGTCCTCTCATAAAATGTTATCGTTTCCGCATAGGTATAGGAAAAGGAAGGTGTACGTTTTATATTGACCCTGTTAAGCTATAATGTTAAGTCATCTCCGTATTCCTGCAATGCTATCACAATGAAAACAAATACTTAACGTTATATTCGGCTACATTTCAGATTTTACTTAAATTAAGAAAGCGAATGCATTTAAGTACTCAAACGATCTTGAATAAGGCATGTGCTTATCTTAAATAAGAATTGAAATAAAGTAATCTATGCACCTAATTTTCAATATTTTGAAAGTAAGTGGAAGGCAACCTGAAATAACATGTAAGGCTTTCGTTACCTAAATTTGAAAAATCCTTAATATCATCTCAATCTTATATTAAGTTTTCAGTATAAAGACCTTTTTAATATTAGACTTTTCTTACCTGAATTTCATTGTTTTTGTTTGATTACTATAATAATTAAAATGCATTCTTAATTTTAGATTTTGCTATTTTTTGTTGCACCTTAAAATAAGTCAAATTTTTTACTGAAATTAATTTTTTTCCTATATAATTTAATTCAGTAAGTAGCGTTAAAATAACTGCCAATTAGAAAATTATAAATCAGCTGAAGCGGATTTTTAGTTGCATTGCATTTTTATAAATTCTATTTAATTATATCGAACACTGTTGATTAAAATCGAATACGATTTAATTCTATTCACATCCACGAAATTCCACTTTGTGTGCAGATCCAGTTTAGTTTAACTTAATTCAATTTAATTAAATTCCATATAATACCTTTGAATTAGTTAGAAACACTTAAGATTCAGTAAAAATTGTTGGAAAGGGGCGCATCAATATTACCTAAATTCTACCTTTTTAAATGTTTATTTCATGGAAATCCATTTAACCAAGTAGCATTTTGTACTTAATTTCTGTTTTTTTTTCAAATTAACGTTTGACAAAAATTCAAATAATAATTTGGATGAATGAAAATGATGCCCGACAGTAAAAAAATTACGATCAATGGTTCAGACAAATAAAAACTGGGGCCAATGGTATGTGAATCTGACAGAATATATATTTTAAACGGTTATGCGGGAAAAATGTAGATTAGAACAATTGTAAACTGCTCCATATAATTTCGGTAAAATAAACATTATGGAAAGTAGAATTGTAAGAATATTTATGCGCCTCTTGAATGGAATATAATAGAATTCAATTTAATACGAGGTTCAATACAATTCAATGGAAAATCATTAATTGCAATGGTACTGGACATAATTGAACAGAATGAAATACGACTCTATATAATAGAATTTAACTGATTTCTGTCAAATTTCATCGAATTACGTGAAATTTCGGCAAATCTCACGACGTTTAATTGCTGCGCCTTCAATTGCATTTAATTGCATGGTCGAATTGAATTTATTTTAGTTTAATTCACGTTTAATTCAGTGAAAGTAATTTAAATTTCAGTGTACATACATCTAATGCCCATACAAATGCTAAACACATCTTTGAGACATTTTCCCTTTAAGAATGTTATTTGGCCTGATATATGATGTTTTTATAATGTTATAATCGTATATTGAGACATGTGTGCCCATTGGACAATTAGAAATTGTATTTATTTAATTCTTGATCAACGCCTCGACATACAATCTAACCGGAAATTCGATGACTCTTGGCATTTCCCCTGCTACGACTCTATTTGGATATTCTTCGATTGAGACATATAGACCGTTAGACACTTATCTTTAGAATATCACTTCATAAATCATTTTCATTATTACGACATTATATGAAATTTGAGAGAAAGCAATTCAGCAATTGTTTGTTCTGTGATCAAAGCAATTGGGGACAAAGCTATTATTTATATATCAGAGGAGGTATACTTTTGTCTGAATACCTGCGATTTATTGAAAAGTGAATGTATATAATGTAAATTTTCTCACATACTTTACGAAAAAGACACAGTTCATTATATCTGCAAAAAGATCCACTGTTTTGCATTTAAAAAGTTGATGTTTTGTTTTTACATTTTTCTAACCTGGTGGAAGTTTATCTTCTGGCACTGTACTACGGTACTCTATCAGTACTAGAAAACCCCTGCTGATAACAATGATTTCGCCACATAATGGCTCCATTTTTATTCTAAAAGTAGCGAGAGCAGATCAAGTCAGCGTTTATATATACGGTCGTGTGAACTCATTAAACTGGAGCAAAATGCGATTCCGCGCCTGTTAGTTGCTTTTTGCTAAGTGGTGTAAAATTAGTTGTAGGTCGTTTAGAATAGTCTCAACTGTTTCAGAGAAAATTTATAACCAAGAACAATATTTTTGTGTGTGTTTTTATTACTAATTCTACGCTCTACTCTTCTATCCTAACTATTATTTCAATTGGCACAGCTAAAAACGTGAAACTGATCTCAGAATTATTCTCCTAACCTCAGAGAAACTTTTGCCGAAATACATTCAATTCTTAACCGCTCAAAACTTCTGATATAGCAACATTTTTCCCCGTGAAACCTGAGTAGTGTGAACAGTGCAGAATAGTTACTATTAAGGGTTTTCTAGAACCCTGGTGTCTGCTACTGAAAATTTAATCTGAATTTCTGAAGAAAAAGTAGTAAGAAATGTTTTCAGATATAACCTTATTGAGAAAAATCTTTTATTCAGCGACCTCAACCAATGCAAGAATCTCGTGCAGCTATGAGAAATAGAAAAAACCCCATAATAATCGCTCTTTGAATAGCAATAGTTATCGACCAGCAGTAACGAGATTTCTCACACGCATTTTTTAGAGTTCTCTCTGAAAGGTGCGATTTATGTATGTGGTAAGTGTTGTGAATTAGAACTTACAGAACCTTTGTGGTGAACCGGATACTTGAGGAGAACATTGAAAGAGTGGATATTACGATATTAGCAATACGTGGACCATTGCGCGGATGCTAATTTCGGGAATTGAGTTCACGTGAGATATTCTTGCTATAATATTAGCACCAATGCACTAAGACTTTGGCGAAAGGCAGGAAACGATTGAAGGCTGCACCGATAAGAGGAGCGTTAACGGCTCTTACAATGTATTCGGCATTGCTGTATCATATGGCATTATCAGAATAATGGCTCATACTTATTTAGCATATTTTACGCGTATGTGCCTATGTGTGACAGATACACATAAACACAGGCTTCAACATAGAATATATACGTAAACATACACCACATACATATAAATGCATACACGAAATTATGCAAAATATGCATTTATGCACACATAATGAGCACATCTTTTATTTTTTTAATGAGTATTAAAAAAATAATTTTGCACTATAAATGTATTCAGCTGATCAGCGCCAAATTTTAACTATACCAGAATGTCAAGGTGATAAAAAAATCTTTTTTTGATTATGTAAATTTCTAATTTTCTATCATTTTATACACCCTGACAGATTTTTCAAATATGTGAAGAAAAAATGTGCAGAACGAACTTTTTTTATTCTGGGATAACAGATCAACGCCTGTCTTGGACCAGACCAGACCTTCCAGACTAGACGGTCCATTTAAAGTCAGATCCGGACAAAACTAGCGCCAGACCTGGGGCAGATCAGATCTTCCAGACTGGACAGTCTAGATATAAAGCCAGAACTGGACCAGCCTACCATGAAGTTCTTCCACGTAGTCCTATCCGCATGTACATTCACCTACTCCGATTGTGACTTGTGAGTCTAAAGATATTGCACCCATGATATATCAGCGATCTGGAGATACGCCTTTGCATGACTGTGTGCACATATCAGTATCGCGACATTAAATTATAGTGCCGACACTTTTATTAAGCGGACGAGTGTGCGAGAGTGCAGGATACGGATATGATCACCAAGGTACACGTACGATGTATATTCCTGGTCGAGGATACAAGCTAGGCTGCTTTTCCTTGTACAGCAGTGCACATTAGTGCCATGTTTAGAAAAATAGCGCTATAAACCTGTGTAAATAAGCACGCACAGTAAGTTATGCGTAGTTACACTTTCTTCTAAGTTAAGATAAGATTTTTAATTTCAATTAATATAGATATTTCAAAAAATACATACTGCTGATTTATAATTCAGGTAAAAAACATATTGTTATATAAAGTTTATTTACTCATTTACATTACTTTGTATCTTTCAAAAAATCAAAGTAGTTTACTTCCAAAATTCAACGAATATAAGCAAGTATCTTCTGCATGTACCAGGAATAGTACCAAATTATATCGACATTGTATCAAACAATAAAAAAGATCGTTATTGTTTGTTTTCAAACCAAAATTGTAACCTCCACCACGCCAACCGTTTTGAAGGATTAACCTCCAAAAAGGGTGTAAGTCCGATTGTATTTCGACTCCATATTTGACGCGCTGATAATGAATATGATAGTGAAAATTAGCGCAAATTTGATTTTCATGCTGAAATTATCAAAAAATCATAAAGATATATCGATTTTCATTTTTTAAAAAGCCATAAATCATGGCACATTACATTCTAAATGGAAATCATTGTAAAAGAAAATAATTGTAAAGACAAATTGCAAAGGGAATGGAAAATGAAACGGTAAAGGGATATGCCAAAGGTAAATGGTAAAGGGATCCCTTCCCGCCCCCACGAGGCGTTGGAAAAGGGGTAGGGGTGCGACCTTACATTGTTTCTGTGACCAGTCACAGGGGTGACTTTCCGCCCCCACGAAGATTTGGAAAAAAGGTACGAGTGTAACTTTACAATATTTTTGTGGCCAATCACAGGGATTCTTTCCTTTGGGTATCAAACCGAAATCAATGGTGGTACGATGGAAATCATGATAAGAGATGATTTTCTCGGAAAATTTCACTTGTAGAAAAATTTTTTGCAAAAAAAATGTGTATTTCGATGAGATCTACAACTTTTATATGAAACATTTTTTCGGAATTTGCATATTAGCTGAGATAAATAAAAAAAACCATGATATTCATGGGTTTTTGATGATTTCACCATGAAAATCAAATTAGCGCCAATTTTCACTATCAGATTCGTAATCGGCGCGCCAAAATACATAAGTGTACGGAGCTCGAAGAAAATCGGACATTACCGCTTTTCGGAAGTTCACCCAAAATTTTAGAATATCGCTCTTCAAAAATGCTTCAAAGGGTCATTCTACAATATTGCATTATAATCATTCCAGAAATTAAACTAGTGAAATATGTTGTCTGCTTATTTCCCGAATCTGAATCGAATTTCGGATGATCAAGGATGTTTATTTTTCATTAAAAAAAATTTGGTCTTGTGTTTTTTAGAATAATTATTAAATTCATCACAATGTCAGAGAGCCTGGGGACCTATATGACATTTTTCTCATCACACATTCTTATTTCTGATACCTTTTTGGAAGCCAAGAAATTAATAATAAATCTTTGAGGCAACCTGTTTATCGGTCTTAATTGCGAATTCCTTTGACATTCCAATTGTCTTGCTCATTGTAGGAAAAGGGACGAAGGCGATCATAAAGCTCCTTTCTCAGCACGATAGGATCTAGGGTAACGTAAAACCTTGATCGATCCGTGGGATAGATCGGTAACACTCCCACGGAAACTTTTGCGCGACCGTATACAGTGTTGAGACACATTAAATACCTACGTAACAACCTCCGACACACAAATTCCCATTTCGCACTCACACTTTGTGTAAATCTGTTACATGAAGTCGACTGTTACAGGTTACACGTCAGTTCGAAACACAACCGGGAATTGAGTATTTGACTCGTGGGTCACTTTCGAAAAAGTAATGCGTGATACGAGTTCAGTCGAAATCGTTAATTCCCTTTGAAGTTTTAATGAGAGGCGAGTCTTTCATAAGTTAACTAATTTTGTAACGCTGCCTTTCTCGGGCTGAGTTCAGACTCTACATTTTTTTATACAATTGGAAATTGCAGTTAGGATTACGTTGGATTTTGATTAATTATGCTGAATTTTGACAACATTCATTTATATACTAAGATATTATATTATTACCATAACTTCGATTAGGGTAAAACTTGTGTTGAGATGGAAAATTGATATGAAAAGAGTGTTTTTGCAATTATTAGATACATTTTTTATACTATAAGTCTTAATCAGGGAAATTTTCAATGTTCCAATAAGTATTTGAGGTTTTCGCTAATTAACCTGTAACGTTTTTATTTTTCACTGAAAAATCAATAAGTGTTGGTAAAAGACTTGGAAATGATCGTCACTGAATTCAATCAGTGACATAAAAACCATTGATATTTCAGTAAACAGGAATCCCTGGTTTTCGATTCAGCGACCGTTTCTGGTTATGTCTCCACATAAATTGGTGCTCCAAGTTATGCTTCGCGAGGGAAAACGACGAATTCGCGAGGTCTGCTCCGATAAAAAATGATTTATTGTATAAATGTACGGTTTAAAAAAAATAGCAATTGAAGTGATGTACAATAATGTCTAAAAATACTCTAGTAGGATTTGGTCAACATTGGTTACGTTAATTATGTTAGGAAAAATATTTTGTGTGAGCTGTGGGAATCACAGAATACTTCTGTGCATCTTAAATACATTTCTGCATTTCTTTGTGAACTAAAACGTGCATAAGGCTAAATAAAGACAATAATGATTTCTTCACTGGAAATACTTTGTTCGAATTTAATTGCATTCCAAGTTTTGCAGAACCCTGAAATTCTTACCCGGTTTCCAATGTGCTCACGTAATAACATGCGACCTTGCTCGAGAAAAAAGGCCCAGAAAAAATTCGAACCCTGGACTTGTCTCGAAAGTAATCGACAACGCCCAACTGGTCATAATTTTAAAAATTGCAAAAACGAGTTACGCGACATAGCCTGAAACATGAAGTGGACTTTGCTTATTGCTTGCTCGTTTCACTTTGAACGTGAATTACCGTAATTCGCTTAATTTAATGTTCCACAACTTAAAAAATTCTAGAGAAAATAAATTCAAGATAATTCAATTCTTTAAATAAAAAAGAAATCTTTAAACTTCCAACGAAATTCCATTAAAAAGGTAAAGAAAGCTCTCTGTAATTTCCATGGCACTTATTTAGTAGTAGCAGACAATTATTTTAAGAGAAAAAGATACTTTTATAGTAAAATAAAATTCTTTTAATAATAATAAAGCATACATTTTTGAAATTGGTAGTAACGATTAAATCGTAATTAAGTGCTTGAGCGACTCGACTTTGAAATTCGTTAAGTAATTGCTGATGACCTTTGGGAACCATTTTGTATTTCGTACAAAGATTCTCAAATTAAATATCAGATGCGTAAAGAAAAAGAAAGTTTTTAGTTCGAGGGACCATTTGAAACATCGAATTAAAAAAGAGAGGGCCACATTCGAACTCCCAGGTTATTGTGACTGATGGGCTGACTATTACGCACTCTAACTACTTAGATAATTTTTACTCAAGTTAATCTATTTTTAGCCTCAAACATTGTATTCCCATTTCCATTCTTATTTCCAGTCCCATTTCTACAATAAAAGTAATTTCTTTTATTCAGCTTCTCGCATTTTTTAAACTCTATATTTAGCACCAAATCTGCATTTACTTTAATCTTACCTGTCCAAAAAATTTTAAAACAAGAAATAATAGTAAAAAATCTGGGATCCTTTAAGAGCGAAAAAAAATGAAACAATCGTTTATTGTGCTCAGTTTCCATGAATGTGACAAAAAGTGTAAGAAATGCAGCAGATAATGGAAACAGCTTTCAAGAATTTTAGTGCACAATAGAATTTAGAAGATAAAGTAAACAAGAGTTCGAATTTCGTACTGATGTCACGATCCACATTTACTGCAAAGTGAAGAACGTAAAGCGTGGAGCTCTCGAAACTTGAACTTTATATCAGTCGAATTCGGGGGAAGTGGACTTTCACCGAAGGTCAATTATGAGGATGTCGTTGGCACGCGTAGGAGGCTCAACAAAGCTGATTTGGTGCAACGTCATTCGACGAAAGTGGAATAAGTTGCAGATCTCAATTTTTCTCTGTGGCGAAGTGCGCTAAAAGACGAATTTAAAGAATTTTATAATAGAACGTTATTATATTCAGCATGTTTTATTTATATTATTTTACAATTCTGTTTTCGACTTTTTCAACTGACAACTTTATAAATTTTAATTTTTTTGAAATCAGAAGTTTTTATATACGTTAATGTACGAGATATTCAATTTTAAAAATTATTATTTTAGTAAATGCCTTATGGAGAATACTTCCTGCCATCTCACACCGTAATTTTTTATTGCTCTAAAATACAATTTTGAGAATAAATAGTTAAACTTCTTATGCACTCAAATGTTCTCTTCAATATGGTTAGGTTTAATATTGAATGATCTAAATAAAAAAGGAAGGTATTTTTATGAAAAGACGTTGAAAGTAATCCTAGAAGAAGCCATTTAGTTGAATTCGCTTAACGATTTTTTATGTGAAAAAGTCTGACAACGTCGCATTTTAAATGCATGCAATACGACTCTCGCGATCATCAAATCACCATCATTAAACAGTATTGATAAACATTAACAAAGCAAACGTGTCTGAATAAATAAAAAATTATTTAACAGATTAAAAAAAATTGCTGTGAAAACAAAATTCAGATCTAGCTATTTCTAAATCTAAGGAAACTTGTTGAAAAATTAAATAAATAATCCAAAATATAACCTCAATATAAATTTTGAATAAAATTAATAATTCTACAAAATTTAATAAGCAATAGTTCTCTATTTTATTGAACTAAGAACTGTTATTTGCGGTTGCAATAAATGATACTTCAAACCATTAATGAAGAACACTTTATTTTGAGTTACGGTAATAAAGAACGAAAACTCGAACATTAAAAAGTAAAGACAGAATTAAAAGTATTGACTACCATAGAAATGCACAGTCCCCATATTTTAATACCACGCATTTGTAATCAGAATTACATTTGCATCATAGCTCCCTGCAGATTTCCGTGCAAAAGTGAAGTCACCTGACGTCAGCCGAGTTAAAAAAAGGATAATGTATCCCGCATCTTACGAAAATGCAAGTGCGTTGAAAGTGGGCAAATCCTGGGGTCGAATTACCCAGTTTCTATCGTATATTATGCTGCATTTAAGGTCACACGAAACGAAAGTTGCGATTTGATCAGAGAATTTATTATAAAAAAAGTTATACCAAGAAGTAATTATTCCAGAATTTCTCTTGCGTAAAATATTCAATATAAGTCATATCATTACTCGGAAATAATTTAATAAATCAGTTTTTCAATTAATTTTTAATGTCAGATCTGAAAGAGTTC
>NC_046657.1:96981541-96983415 GCF_010883055.1 Belonocnema kinseyi | reverse complement strand
AGGAAATAGTAGAATACTGCGCGTGCTCGGCGGATATTACGCTTCCTAATCTTGACTAAGAATCATATATTTTTCTCGAGAATTCTTTAATTGTGTGGTGCAATAAGCACAAACTCGACGATCACACGGTGGCTTGCACACTGTTTCTTTGTATAATTTTGATATCTACAATCAGACTACGCACGATGAAAGTAATATCCCATAGACTGACAACTTCAGACATGATTAAGTGATTATCCGGTATTGGATTAAATGACAAATGAATTCCTTAGACAGAGATCGTCACCAACAGTTCCCCAATTAATCGCCTTATTACTTCTAGGTTCTGTTAAATTCACCTATTTTCTTCTTCAAAGCAATTTAAATTTTAAACTATAGAAAAAACCCTCTGATGGTCATTTATGTACCTTTGCGAATTTTTTAGAAAGAACCTCAAAACGTCTTTACAAAACAAATTAAAATTTTCGCGCCACACCTTGCAAGTCATGCACAATGGTGTCGGAAAGCGGATATCTCTGACATGCGCAGTAGTGAAAGCTGTATCTTTTTAGGTAGACATATAATGTAACATAACCTAAAAATGTACTGGAATCACTATTGCGCATGCCAGAGATATGCACGTTCTGACACCACTGGCCATGCATAACCCTTGGCGCGAAAATCTAAAAATACATTCCTTGAAATTATGTAAAGTCTATTAGAAAAGGTAACTGTCTTGTCTACCTCGTACGCAGCAATTCCTTGGAGCTTGAACTTTATTTCTGGTTTTCCTTTTACTATTTATGCAGATCAGATTTGCGTTCAGGGACGACGTTTTCATTGGGCACGGTTCATAAAAGCAAACGCACATTCTCTTTGGCAAGTAGCATTAACAAATGTGTATTCATGTGTGCCTAAATGTGTACAAGTAGGCAGGTAAAGGTACGCTTGTTTCTATTTACTGAAGGCAGTCTGTATAGAGCAAAATTATAGGTATATGTGACTGTGTGGTTGTGTGACTGAGCACGTAAGTGCCCGAGTTTAATCGCAACCGTCATTACCGCCAATTGTCTTCTTACCAGCTATACGACCGAGGCGCCGTGGGCCGATTTCTAGTAAACGGATGTCATTCATTTTTTTGAACTTTCACCTTTGGCGATCTGATTCCTTCCCCGCAAAAGTAATGCTCCGTTATAGCGACGGAATTAGGTCATTCCGTATTGTCTAATTGCAAAAGATTCTTTGCGCGCTTCGGAAGCCTGGTATTTACAGTTTCTGAATGAATGGATGAAAGTTGATAAGAAATTATCTGGATTAATATAAACCTTAATTATATGTTATTATTCTGTGGGCGCGTAAAGGTTACAGAAAGTTACTACGTATTCGTAGGATGAATAGAAAACTACTGCATAGCCTCAAGAGTCATAGAACACATCACGCAGAAAAAAGAACCTTACATTTGAGTGAAAACCAAGTTAAATCTGCCGATCTTCCTGGTACGTATATGGAAAACATGACAGTTCAGTAAACATTACAATTATAGGCAAATAAGTATGACTATCAATGATGGTTACTAGTACCGATTCTCAAGTGGTGCTGACCTGCGGATCAGTAGATTTTACCGATCCAGTCGCTATTCTGTACAGTTCCTGGATGCTGCAATTACGAATTATCATGTCACTTTAAAGAATAATATAAAGAGATCTGAATTATGTTATCGGCGTAGATTGCAGTTAAGACCGCACTATAAATTGTGAAAAAGTATTGCTAAAAAATAATTAATAAATAAGCGCTCGGTTATTCCTTATAAATATTTTCGGATATACTTATAATTAATCGTTATTTGTAAGTTATAATGCTTTTAATACAATTAAAATTTCGCACTCAATGGGGGG
>NC_046657.1:96965025-96981531 GCF_010883055.1 Belonocnema kinseyi | reverse complement strand
CATAAGCCTAAGCACGCAAGTCAACAGTCTTAACCACTACACTAGTATACGAGTTTCGATCTGTGTGGTGACCTCGGGAACGACTTCTGAATACCGATGAATACGCAACCATGCCAACGCGGCACACAACAAAAGTTCTAGCATTCACACCATATCTATATGTCAGCTGAAACAGTCACGGAACAAAAACACGTCTTGCTCCAATAAACTCTCAAGTGTACGCGATCTGTGAATAAGTTTTGCCATCCAAAATTGTATTATTTTTATAAAACCCCTTTCTTGCAAAGTGGGAATATGGAGTAATGTGACGACTGTCACAGAAATGTCAAAAAGGAATGTTTTTTAGGTGATGCAATCCATTCATTGACGATTGCGTCGTGAATTCACCCGGTGCTCCGCGCGGATAGGTTGCGTTGGGACTTTAGGGTCGAGTTAAGTAAACCGATCGGATCGGTAGCATGTACCGATCTTTCGGTAATTTCCACTGCACTACTATTGTAATCTCGGTTCTGTGGATTTTACATGTCGTTCAGTATGTAATACGAGGGAATAGAGGTTTATTTTACTGAAGGATAACCGTTGAATTAATCTTAATTTCATTGTGACACTTACGAAATGTCAAGTGATTTTACATTTTCACCCCCTTATTAAGATCAGTTTATCCTGTTGCGGTTACAAGAAACCCTTTACAATTCTTGATAAGTAAATATTACATTTCATTTTTTTGCGTGTAGGACCTTTCTTGTCTAGCTGTGGATTGAATATAATTTGTTTCTGCAGCCATAAACATCATATAACCCTTCTGCGTAGACATCAGCATAATATAATTCTACTCCACATCCATTATTGACATAAATAACTGCTAAGCAGCCCTTAGAGTCATTAAATTTCACTATGTAGTCGAAATTCTATTCAAGGCTTCATGCAGCCCTGAATATCATAAGATTGAGAATAAAATTTCCGATTTTTTTGCATTAAGTTCGCATCCAGATTACTTGTGAGTTTATGCTGATGTATCATGCTTTCCATCAACCTATAAATAATCTAAATACAAACTTGACATAAAAAAACAATCGTATATTCAACACTTTAATCTTCTAAATAAATCAATTGAAAATTCTCGCACTCAGAAAAAAGATTTAGTTCAATGAACAAAATTTTGGTAGAATCAACCCTAGAATATGGTTGTTATATATAGATAAAAGAATAATAAAAGAATGTTTTTCCTAAAAGGGGATTCGTAAAATCTTCAACTATTTGAAAACTTAAATGATTTTCTATGTCTTTCGAAACCTTGAGGGGAAATGTCTATTTGTAACATCAGAATAAAATTAGAACCATAAAACCATTAAATACTTTAGTTGAAAGTCAACAAATTCAAAAACATAATAATTATCTGCGCATGCTTTACTTTTTTGTACTCTCTGTATAATAGCCTATGTACAGCCTTTGTATACTAGCAATAAAAAAAAAGGTTTGATTAGAAAAAGCGATAAAGTATGAGAGCCAACTGCTGTTGCTTGCACTACATGCCGCTACAACTTATGATAATTGTGATTACTATTTTCATTTCTAAGAATGGAAGTAGTTGTCCTTACTACTCTTCCTGTTGCCGCGACAACTTCCGATATTAGATAACTAATTTCCGAGTAGTTGTACTTACTACTTCCAGTACTAAGTTTTACAATTAAATTAGTAAGCTTTATAATTAAATAAGTAGTTCTAAGTACTTAAAGTAGTAATACTAATTATTAAAATTAGTATGGTTTCTACTCCTGACAGGAAAAGTACATCATTTATTAACAATCAATTTTCCCTCAATAAGTACGAGTATATAAAAACTTGAAGAGTTCTTTTGAAATGAAAAAAACTGAAACGTAGGTGAAAAATGCTTAGTTCGAGCGAAATATGGAACTTTCAAGACCTTATCTAAAGGAACCTAATCTCGTTCCATCCATGAAGTGTGTAAATTCAGATGAAGATCCATGAGATATGATAGCTTTTATCTTTTTCTTTTTTTCTTACTTCTCTGAAAACTTTCTGCGCGTAATCTGCTGGTATCTATCGATACCAGCAGATTACTTTAATTATTGACAAGACACAAAAAAAATAAACAATGGTATATTTGAGACAGCTTAATTACACCTTACGACATGAACAATCCATGTTCCGTTTTCTCAATTAAAACTTTGTTTCTATAAATTAAGAAACCATTGGTGTCAAAAGTCAGATGATCTCAATAAATAAATTTTCGGAGCCAGCATAGTAGTGCAATAATTCAGATTGCCAATGTAAAGTTTCCGAATTCGTTTTCTAGGAGATATTTTTGTATCCATGATGCCTTTACATCGAATCGCTTTTTATACTTAAACAAAAAACTCTTTTAAAGAGTTACAATTTTCTTTAGTCATATAATTTACAAGTTAGGATTTATTTGTTTTGAGGTCTTCGTCATATTCGTTTTGTTTTCACAGAAGTGAAAAAAGAAAGACATAAAAAAACTACTAAATCTTGCAGATTTCATTTTTCTAAAAAAAAAACGCGGCATTGCAGGCGTAATATGGCCGCTTTCAGCCCAGTAAAGTTCGCACGTGCACCCTCCGCCGCCGCGGCGGGCTAATATGCAACATTACTTCCGCTACGTACAACCTTACGCCCGCTGCACAGACATTGCACCACGTAAGTGAGAATATGGAGGAAATTATGTTTATCTTTTAACAAAATTACATCGCTGATCCCACAGTCTCCCTTCTGCTAAGTATGCTATTTCTTTCTTTCACTTATAATCTCATATTGCTAAGAACACCTAGCATCCTTTATCTGCTACATATGTTTGTTTCCAAAGTGGGCAGGACAAAAAGTGTTGTGTGCCGCGTACTATTATCATTCAGGATATGTTGTCAATAATATGGACTACAGATTTTATAATTTATAAGAAGCATCAACGTTTATACAAGGATCAGGTATAAAACAAATTTTGCCCTCTTCGCTGTTGAAAACTTCAATACTATTGTGATGACTGGATTATTTTTGTACCGGAATAAAATTTGTTAGAATAAACTACTTGTAGCATACACGGACTTTTCGACCCTATGGATCTAAAAAAAGTTTTAAATTGGTTTTTTCTATATTTCAACTCGAAGCGAACAAAATACTCAAAATCTCAAGGTTGCATAGTAGAGTTTTAACGGTACTGGCGTCTGTGCAGTAGAGTTATATTGAAGCTTCATTTCATTATGAGTCTATCTGCTGCTAGCCCCTTGTATGAGACTATCCGCTATCTAATCATTATAAAAATATATAGTTGAGCAGCAGAAATTTGTAATCTTTATTGAAGCGCAGTAATCTTCTATTGCCCTAGTTTTCTCACAAAGTCATTTTTCACATGCAAATAAATACTTAACAAAAACACTAAACATTGATATTAATTGAATTCAATATTACTATTTCGACTGTTCATGATCTCTAAAGACGTTCCATGAGTACTATAAGAAAATGCCATTTAAGTATCACGAAAAGGAATAAAAAAAGGGAAATTTATTTACATACAAGAAAGTGCGTGCATCGAAAGAGAAAAGTGTGATGCGTTCGAGTCCGCGTCCTCATTGTCGGTGTGGTTTATTCATACTAGCATCCTACTCACTGATGTACCCAAGACATTTTATGATTACACACGTGTGATCCCTATGATTTATGAACTTTATCCCGCATTTTGCCAACACCGAACGGGTAAAGACTCATCTACAACTTGCAATTTAAAACACGGTCTGAGAGAAAACAGAGGAGCGTGCGATCATCCCGTACAATTATCCGCACGGTGTAATCGCATTATTTCTTTATTTTTTCTAAAAATGTCTCTCCACCTGACGTAATAGGGCAGCGACTGGAGTCAATGATTATCCACTCGCAATAGAATTGACTCGATGGTGTGCTTTGTAATCACCGAGGAAATTACTCAAAAGTTACAGAAAATCATGTTCAGAAAATCAGCGATCATCACCTGATCTCGCGACCTCAGAAAGGTTGCTCGATTAGGTGTGACGGACATATTGAAAGCCGGCAATCTTGTTTGATTTACAGAGCTCATCATGCAAAAAAGCTCATTTATTCGCCATTCTTTGCTAAACCTTAAATGGCCAGAACGTCATTTTTAAAAGATGGAAAATTTATTCTTATTTGTGGTTTATGTTATTAATTTTAATTCATATATTACATATTGAATAATCAAAAATTAATTTTAAAATATTATTTATTGATCTATCAAAAAATGGTCAGTCCCAGCTCAGTTTAATAAATTCGAAAGGGCCAAATGCCAGTCAAACTGGATTTCCCACGCGCAGCCGAAAAATGTCATAGGTTCTCGTTTCAAGCAAATCGACGGCTATGCGAGAATTACATAAGAATTGGCTGCAAAAAATAATAAATTGTGAAAGCAAGATAGTGGATCAAAAGGTTAATAAAGACGTGTCATAAAAGTTCATAAAAAAAGGTTTCTGTTAATGTAAAATATTGTAATGCATCATTTTTTAATGATCTTACTGATTAACGTTAAAAACGTTTATCAATCATTTTTTACGTAAAATGTAATAACAGTATAATTAGATAAATAAATATATATCCATCTCCCAATTACAAAAGGTTTTTTTTCATAAGAATCTTCTCGATTGCTGAAGAATCGCTGATGTGTTTTTCTGATTATATAAGCCAGTTTAAAAAAATATATTTTAATATATTTTCAAGATATTCCTAATTTTGGGATGTTTTTTATTATGAAAAACATTTAATTTTCTACTTTATTTTCTTTTAAATAGTCTTTTTTTAGTCGCAAGCAAATTCACTGTCGATGGATTAAAAAGAGAATTTAATTTTCTCGCGTTCAAATGCGTAACTAATTGTTTTTTTCATGGGAGAAGTAAAAGTTTTCATTGTTTAGCGTCGACGTATTCTACTGAATCGAGAAGTCTTCTTTTCACACACTCCTTCTACAATCTTATAATAGTTTTATCAATGCTTCTTTAATTTAGGAATTAAAACTATGTATAATTATAAGAAATAATTTACATATTTTAAATACTGATTAGAGCTACTGTGCAAAAAATTATTATTATCAGAAAAGTTATTTTAATACAGCAATAATAATAGTAAACATGTTTTTTTTTCATTTTAAAATTAAATAATAAATTATTATATTAATTATAATTAATTAGCATAATAGCAGGGATTGTTTGAGAAAATATTGTTATATATAAAATAATGATAGAAATAAAAGAAACGAAAAAAAAAATAATGTTGTCAATTTTTTAATAGTTTGGCGCTTTTTTAGTAAAGTAAATCCCAAAAATGTAACTTTAAGTTGGGTAATCCTGGGTAGATTGAAACTCGAATTCAAGTAAGATTTACGGGACTGAAGAAGAAAAACGGTGGAGAAGCGCTTCCCCTTGATCCTGACCCGAGCAGGATTTAAACAGAGTTCATGTGCCGTTCACCTAGCGGCATGAATATTTCTTTTGTGTTTCATTCGGACATCTGCATACTTATCATCGAGAAATGTTTTTACGACGCTCTGGAAAGTCCCGAATGTTAAATGTCCGTATGAGATACATACGCCATACAACCAGGAGAAAACGTTTGGCGGAAAGAGTAGACGTCATTGGCGTAGCAAAACGGTTATTTATGCAAAACTACTAGCCTATTGTCCTATTGGAAAGAAAATATTCTAAAATGAGGGGCTAGAGTAGCTTAAATAAGTGGATAGAAACGATATGAAAGTACCTACACTTTGCAATTCTGCATAATTTAAAATAACTTGAGTCAAAATATATAAAAAGTCTAAAAGTATTGTATTTTATTCTACTGCAAAATAATATCCTAGTTGGAATTCGGAACCGAGGCACTAGAATGCAAGTAAAAAAAGTTTACTCTGCACCTGAAAACTTCCTTTTCTTAAATAATTGACTATATTTTTCATTTTGTGAAACTTCTTTCTATATTAAATTAATTTTTTAAAAGATTATATATTTAAAACCACCTGATTTCATTTCCTTAAAAATTTATTTCCGCTTTTCCACAAGCCGAGACTGTGAATAAAAGATTGGCAAAATGTAAGTGGTTTATCTAACATTTTCAGTTTCGCGGTTCGCCGTAACGCGTATGTTCACTGAGGATTACAAAAAATATTTTATTCGACTTTAACAGTGTCGAATGGATGAAAAAACTTTTACGAATGAAAGAATTTCTAGGATAAAAGCTACTCGTTCTTTAAACCGTAGGTCGAAATAAGCCAAATTATGCATAATTTTATTCTTATAAATTTAAAACTATATTAATAGAAATTAATAAAACAGATAATAAATCAAGTTTATGTTAATAATAACATGCAACTTTATAGAATTTAAATTTTAAATGTGAAACTATAAAGAAAAAATGATTTTCAAACGAGGTTTAAACCTCATCACGTCACTTGTTAATTTGCGCACTTTACCTTAATAACAATTTATTTATATTTTCTACAGAATATAAAAGGTAGACAACAAAACACTCATGTTTATACAAATAAATCTTTAAAGTCTACATTTCTGACACAATTTGTCAATTTTTTAATCTTTCATATGAAAAAAGTCTAAAATCGCAATTATAAACAAAGCCTTATTATCCTTATGAGCACATTTTGAATTTAAATAGAGCCAGGATGAAGGGTCATAAATAAGGTTATGTTCATGTCTTTAATATACGAGGGCACTTTATTTCCAGAAGAAATTATTGCATTATGTCATTTACGTCAGCAGCTCATGTAACTGGGCGGGGTACTTTTTTTTTAAATCAACCTTTCCCTTTATTATAGCAGTAATGGATCATTCTCATGGACGAAAATGTGCTACTTAGCAAAAAATGATAACCAGACATGAAAGGATAATGGGCAATAAGTCAAGCGATGCTATGATGTACTGGCGTTCCGTTACGCCAGTAATTTCAGAGACTAAATTGTAAAGGTCAGTCACTATACATACTACGAAATATCCCATAGACTCGAGTTGTTATCTTATTTCAGGCCCGTGATTGAATTTCGCACATTTCTAATTTTATGCTATATTTTTATAGTTAAATTTAAAAACATTTATTATTTATTATTCATGACAGGTGATTAAATATATTTTTAAAGTTATTTTCCTCTTAATGTTGATAATAATTCATGGAACACGATTTTTTAAATTTAATTTATCTTTTTTAAGCCAATTTATTGATGGTTTAACAAGATTGTGCATGTAAAATGACAAGTAAATGAAAAAATTCGATCACAAAAAAAAAACATTTATTTTCGTATTTCTCAAGGAGACTGGACCGGCCATTGCTTCGCACAAAAAAATTGGACATTTATGGTAATATCCACATAATCGACCGTAACACTTAAGGCATAAGGTGTTATGTAAAAATTATCTCCGAGCAAGCGTTATCTGATGAAGGAATTTATGTGTGCTTTTTTCAAGGAAAAAATCTCAAATGATTAATCAACAAATCAATGATCGGTAACACTTTAGATCAAATATAATTATAATTTATTATGAAAGTGAAGGCTAAACAAAAATTCAAACCCTAAAATTTGTTTAAAATAAAAAAATTAAATTAAAGAAAACAAATGTAAAATGCATTAAAGTGAAAGAAGACTTGCAAATTATAAATGATCATTCTCTATTTTGCTATTTATTTCAGCTTAAGTTTATATATTTTTTAATCTAGGTAGTTGCTCTGACAGTTTCAGTTAAATTATGCAGGTTGGAGCTTCATGCTTCAATAAACAGCTCGTTCTTTCATGTATGTAGTTATATATTGAGAGCCAGATTCCACGAACTTCTTATAACGAATTTAAAAAAAAAAAAAGAATTTTAATAATAATAATATATTTAGCAGGTTTCTCTTCATATTATATTCTCAATAACGTAAATTCATAAAAATATTTAAATATTATAAATAAAAAATTACTGATTCGAGTTGTTAGTAAGATTAATTATCCTTAATTAACTCTACATTGATTTACCGGGCCTTAAAAGTAACTTCATCTGTATAATGATTACGTAACTTTTTACTAAATTCTACCAGACGGATTAATACAACTCTCAGACATTACAGAATGCGACTACATTTATTACTATTAATATTCATGGCAGGCTCGTTTAACTCTGACAGTTGCTCAATCGATTATTATAATAAATCTTTCAATGCAGAAATTCATTTTTCAAATACTTAACAAATTTTTTACTATTTAATATTCTGAAAACGATTAGAAATTGTTAATAGTAACTTCTGGATACCACTTTAAAAAAAATCAATATGACCCATTGGGATGAAGAAAGTAAAATAATTTTTTTTGTATTCTGCACTTGGCGGTATCGAACTTCAGGCGTTAGCACATCGGCCGTAGACTTTACAGCAGCTAATTTTTCACCTACAAATTTTTCAGTTAAAATTTTTTAAATGAATAAATAACCACTAATATTGATTAAATAACTGCTTGTTATAATTATTTAAGTGAAAAATATAGTTTTTGATATTTGTATGGTGCATGCATAGATATTTTCAAGCCAAAATTTGTTTTAAAGTAGTCTAACATTTAAGAATGGACGCCACTGGTTAGAAAAGAAGAAGATGCAGAAGAGTTCAGTGCAGTGTTGTCAGTGACAACGGTAAATTCTCCGAGTAATTGTATAAGAATACATAAGTTTGGAACAATGTAAGTACTTGAGAAGAGAATGCTGCACAATGGTTATGGAGCAGAGTGGACAATACACCGCTCCTTACTAGTTTTATCAGTGTTCCTCCACACCCCAAAGATGATGTATTATGCTTCATGGTTCAAATATCTTCTACCATTTTCAATTAGGACACGACATTTAAGGTATATTAATTTTTTATTAAAGGAAAGGCAGGAAGATTTAAGCAAGTGCTTAATGAGAAACAAGTATCAGAGAATGAATGTTAATTTAATATCGGGATTCAGTATTCAATGTACAATATTCAATAATCAATATCAATTAATATTTCTTTATTATTAATTACAGACAGTTGTAAAATGTATTGCCTCATTTAATAACGAGATTAATTATTATTTATAAATAGGTGCCAAGGAAATTAATGTTTATTAACAGGATTTTAAATTAAAAATTGCAAATTAGAAATATTTTTCCATTTGAAATTGGAATTTAAGAATTTTAATTTAATCATATTAAAAGCTATACTAATTATAGTTAAAATTATAGTAAACGTTCATCTTTTTATTATTAATTTGAAGATTAATTTGAATGAGGCCTCTCATACATTTAAAATAAAAATTAGGACTATTTTTTCAATTTATTGAAATTTCAGGTTCATTTTCGCTAAAATCAATTGTTGAAAAAAAAGTCCAGAAGAAAAATGGATCAGATGTTTTTGAGAAAATTGTGTTCAAACATTAAAAAAAAATGGCCACCAATTTGGAATAGAATACGCCACATTTTTTAAATTCTTAACGCATTTGACAGAGCACGATCTGCCCTCAACGGAATTAAAAAAATGTATATTTCTTTGAACACCATAATGTCTATTTCAAACATAATTCTTAATGCTTGAGATTTAGGATTGAGCCTAACCTTAAAAAAACAGTTGAGAAATTTTATTTTATTTTTGGTTTTATTTTTATTCTATCAAAAGTATGAAGATTCTGTGTCTATTTTTAGATAGAGCAGATCAGCAATATTTAAGGAATAAAATGCAACAATTTTCGTACACTACGGACTAGAATATTTTTCAGTTTCTCAATTGATTTTGCAGATTTTCAATTTTACAGTTAAAGGAAAATAGACAAATGTATTAGTTGCATTTTTTTTTGTAAATCACTAGTGTGAAGTGAAAAGGCTTAAGTTAATCAAATCATTTGAGCCGAGCAAAAAAGGGTGTAATTTATAATCCGAAAAAATTGAAATTTTATTTTTTCCACAGTTAGGCTTTGTAATTTGTGAAATAAATTCAAAGTTTGTAAAATTAAAACAGATTTTCCTGTGTATAACGATTTTTTAAACTGGTAATAAGTACAATAAAGCATGACAATTGTTTTTTTTATAAAATAAAATTAATTTCATGTTTATTCGATTTTCTATAAATAAAATTTGACGTTTGGTAATTTTTAATTTTTATTATTCAAAAACAAAACAAGAGTTCTGCGTAAAAAATTGTATTTTTACTTCTTTTAAATTCCTAACAACGAGCATGGAAATAAATAGGATGCAATAGAAAATGAAAACAAAGGCAGTAAATTTTACGCTTCTGGACGTTTATACATTATAATTCCGATAAGGATTGGATGTCCTATGTCCTATTTATATAAATGATATCCTTCTGCACCTTATGGGGCCATAAAATAGAGTACAACCAACATCATTTTCAGCCTAGTTGAACAGGCCACGACAGATCAGTAAGTGACTTGATAAAATGTACTTCGCGTTGCAGGCGATAAGTTATCCGTTGCTGGAAGGATTACATACTGAATCTATCGCCTACGCAAGGAACCGGAGCTGGTTTCCGTCCAGAACACGGAACACAGAACACGGAATATTGAACATTGAAAAAAGAACGCAGAATGATATACATATATAAATATGCATGCATATATGGGCATATATGCGTTTATTTCTATCTGTATTGCCTATGCAGAGAAATGGCAATGTTAATCGTGTAAGAAGCATAATATCTGGATTTCAAGCATAATTTTGTCGTTTGCATGGAAACGGTAGAATACCGCTTTTATTCCGGAAGTGTGCGGAAAATCTGCTAGAGTCCAACTTGAAATCAAGGTAAAAATTGTTATCTTGACCATCATCAAGGAAGGCATTTGCATGGCGTGGCTAAATTACAAAATACTTTCCATCTCGATTCGTACTGGAAATCCCACACAGAGAAAACGAAAGATAAAGTTTAAATCGGTTCCGGGTGAAGGATTCACCGCAACAAAAATTAACCTTGCCGAATAAACTTTACATGAATCGAGGATAATTTCCAATTTTTAACCGTGTCTGGATAATCTTTCGTCTTATAATCGCTCCATTTTTATTCGAGATGTAGCTCGAATTGCGATGCTAGCGCTATTTATTGCCGTTTAACTTCATTAAATTGGAGAAAACTGGGGATTCCCATATGTCAGTTGACCAGTTGCTTTCTGCGCTTTTTTCTGAATGGTATTAAATAAGTTCCAATTCATCTACAATAATCTAATTTATTTCGGAGGAGATATATCAGTAAGGACATATTTTTTTCGTATTTTTTGTTTGCTGATTCTACATGTGTTACCGAAATTGGCTCACTTCATCGTGATACGCAGTAGACGAGATAAGAATTATTCTTCTAACCTCAGTGAAACTTGCGCCTATATATGTTCAATTCTCAACCGTTTGAAAGTCTTGCCTGCAAAAATTCTAACTTTTGTTTTGTCTGTGTTGTTTTAAATCTACTGTCCCGATTTATAGCTCGAATTCACTCATACTTTACCGTTTTCTCATTGCTGCTAAGGATGCCGTAGCAGACGACAGCTTTTATTCCATCGTAGGATAAACTTTCGCCAAATAACATGTAAACTTTAACAGCGGGAAATTTTACATGTAACAAAATTTAACTTCAGTTTTTTCTGTGCAGTCCCGCCATCGATGTACGTTGAAATTCAAATTTTTAATCTCCATAGAAACCAAAAGTTTCTCAATCATTTTATTCAAAGAAAAACAGTCTGTTATTCTAACAACTACGAATTGTAGTTCACTTTTAAAACCTTCCTCAGGTTCAATTTCACATTCACGTTGCGGAGGGGTTGATCATTCGACCTTTTTTTAGTGATGTACACAGATTTCAAGATTTCGAACACTGCATAAAACTAAAAGGACACTATAAGATTTCAAATATTTCAATGGATTTAATTAGTTTTCGGGGGATTTTCCGGGATTCCATGGGATGTTGTCATCTAAATTTCAAATTAGCCTAACTCTTAAGGATTTAATTTTGGGCGTAGACCAGATTTTGACTATTTCAACAAATTTCAAAAAGAATCATTGCTTCAATCTAGCATACTGTACGAGCATAATATTGGAGTATTTGCATGTTCAAAACACACCTATTTTGCTAATCGATGCAACAGGCGCAGATTAAACTTGATAAATAAGTAACTTTGCACACCGGCAAATTCAGTGAAAAGGTATAAAAAGTGCTAAATAATTATATCAGATGGTTGTTGCAAAAGCCAAACATGTGTTTCACGTGCGCACAGGCAATTGCACTTGTGAATAATTGCTCATTTTGCGCCCTTGCATCATAAGCTTTTTTTAAATTTCGTATAAGTTCAGAAAAATTTCAAGGTTTATATGTGGTTTTAAAGTTTACATTTTAATATTGTATCAGAAAAAAATAATGTCTGTATGAATAAATTTATCCTGTTTGAGCGTGTCTAGGACGCGCGACTGTTGGTTCGAGCGGTTCGCTCTCGATAATGTATTTACCTCGCGTTACACACTCAACCTTTGTACTTCCCACACATTTGTGCTTAGATTTTTTCAAAATCGACAAGAGCAATGTGGTGATTGTGAATTCTCTTTTGTTAAATCTCATTCGGTTTCAACGAACACATTCTCATCACGTATCTCGTGCTTCGCACTTGATTTTCTCCCCGAAAATGTATATCATTTCCATAAATGTATATTATCACATTTCATAATATGCATTAGTATTACATCAGACTATTTTCAATGTTCCCTTTTTCTTGTAACTTGTCTCATTTTTCCATGAACTTATTTGGTTTCTTTGAAATATTATTTTTTACGATTTCGACCAACAATGCGCATCCTAGCGTAAAGTGAATTAAAATAAAATTTTGTTAAATAAAAAATTACAGCAATTGACGTCGTTTTGCCAAAAATTTAATTTTTTTATTTATCATGTAATCTTATAACAAATTTATAGATCTATTTCAGATGTACAAATTTCGTTTATAATTTTTTTTCGTATCTTGAGGTATTTTTACAAAAATTAAAATGTTTATTTTTAATGTTATTTCTCGCTATTAGGACAAAAACTACGCATCCTATAAAAAAATGATAAATAATAAATTTGTAGCTCTTTTTCGGGTAAGCAACCATTTTGATCAAATTGTTGTTTTCGTAGCTTGCGTCGTTTGTCAAAAAATTTAATTCATTTTATATTTTTAAGGTTGTTTTTTTGTGAATAAAATAAAAATTACGCATCCTATCAAAAAGTGATCAATAACAAATTTGTAAATATGTTTTGGGTGCATAATTTTTTTAATGAATATTTTGTCGTATCCTGCGTAGTTTAAACGCAAAATGGAATTTTTGATTTTTAATTTTTTTGTGATCAAAAATTTGAATTTTCAATTTTTCCAAAATAAAAAAAAATTGTGAAGTTTGTATGATAATTTTGTGGGATGTTCAAAAATTAACGTTTTTCTTTTCTCGACTTTTTTGACGTAATGCGCTGCTTGACTTAAAATTTTCGTTTTTTTAAACTTTGTAAATATAGAAATTTTCGCATTTTTTAGCAACACGAATAACTGTACAGAGAATTTCTGAATCTTGAAATGAAGTTATCTCAAAAATTTGTAAAATGCCCTATTTTTTAAAATTTCATTCAAAATGGCTGGCGAACGAACTTGACCTTGAGTTTATGACACTAAAAGAGTATACCAAAAGCCAATCTAATCTGCTAATTGTTTCGAAATTTATCGTGCTAACAGATCTTAAAACGTGGAGATTTGTGAACAAGTATGACAAGGGGGGCGTGGGGCAAATTTTACATAAATTTAATAACTTCTCTGATGAAAATTTAAGAATATTTCTTTTGTAATATTACGTCGGAGGTTTGTGGAGTAACATACTTTTCTGCGAAACAGGTGCCCAACGTGAAACTCTAGCCATATATTAACTTAATTAATAGAAACTCAATTCGCAAGTGTTTCTGGCTCACTGTAATTTTACCACGTCACGATGGGTCGATTTAATACGTAGAATTCATCAGGCTTTCCTTTTCATCTACAGTCTTGAGTTTATTTGTTCTTTATTTATAAGACAGTAATTAAAACTTAATAAAAGATTAATTTATTATTCTATACCTACGATAAGATCTCCAAGTTACAGACATAAAAATACGGTTCTAGTGTCCATGATAAATGGAAAGTCTAAATCTGTAAAGCTCAAAAACTTCAAGTTCTAAAAATATCGGGCCCCAATAATTAACATCCAAACGGATTGTCCATGATGTAAGATATAAAAATGCAGCCCAAGACGATAACTCTAAGAAAACATAAGGCTTAAAGTCAATGGCCGATGTACTAAGTTATAAATCATAAATCTAAAAACCTCAAGTTCAAAGACTGACCTAAATCCATACGTCCCAAAAAGTAGTAAATGCAAAGAAGGCCTAAAAATATATATATTTTTTCGATTTTCAGAATATTTTTCTTCCATATTGCATAATATTTTTATGCTTTTTTAGAGGCTAAATAATTAGAAGCAATTTAATTGAATAAGCAGGAAAAAGACCGTATGAAATCCAAATACAGTAAAACCTCAAATATGTGAACTAGGGTCATTTTGCCTAAATTACGTGTCCTTTGAGTACTCTTTTAATATAGATTTATTTAGTTGACTATAATTATACATAATATAAGGTTTTCGACAGTCATGCGTGTCTAAATTACTCTCGTTTGAATCTTGGACTGGCTTGACTTGTGCAGCCGCACTCGAGGGATAAAAGCGAAAATGTCAGTTTACGTAATGTGAACGCGCATTGGATAACTGGCACACGCGGAAATCAAGAAAATAATTCTTGGTCCCGTCGGGCATGCCCGAGGGACTCCCGCGTTCTTCATTTTTTTAAACAAGCCCCGGAAAAGGGCACCCATGTTATTTGTTACACGCCGGAGGTCCTAAGATCCTAAGAAATTCCCATAATAAGTTTCCTAGGCTTCCGTAAAGTATAGCTCACGTTGAATCCCCTTCATTTTCGCGCAGGCGGTTATCCTCGAGGCCTCTTACAATCGGCACGCGTTCGCCTTTTCGCGTGCAGAAACGGCGGCCTCTTTGCGAAATCGAGTTCTGCCCCCAAGCCATCTTGCACTTTATCATACACGCCTGAAACTTGGCGGATCGATTGCACACGTTATATGACTCTACGAAACCAAAATAGAGCAAAAAAGTAGTATAACCTCTTGTAGTCGAACTTCCTCAAATTAACTTGAAAAAGGGATATTTTGATATACAGGGTGGACACGCTGGGGCTTACCAGAAAGGATGCAACCCGTCTTACGCGCTAATGCTATTATTATGGAAGTGTATGCGGGGTTGCATAAATTTTGGTAAGCCCCAGCGTGTCCACCCTGTAGGAGTGAGCTTCTGCGTCGATAAAACGATATAGAGCAGAATAGCTCCTTTTGGATGAACTTTCCATAAATTATGTATAATCATTGGGAATATATAGGATTAAAGAGAAGAATATTAAAAATCAACATCAAGGGATGATTTGGTCGAAATGTTAAATTTTAAAGGTGCTCTTCTGAATTACTATTCTTGACCATAATATGACATATTTTTGTAAAAGTGTATGAAAAAAAGTTAACTTAATGCTTTTATTAAATTCTTAAAGGAACGAAAAAAATATATTTTATTTATTTTCTTTCAAATTTCAGGTATTAAGCATTTCGTCCCAAATCCTAAATTTCAAACCTTAACTTCGCAATACCAAATCCCAAGTCCACAAGTCCCAAACTGTAAAGAATAAATCTATAAATACCAAAAAATCATGAAAATAAGGTCCAGAATCGCGTGAGGCCCAAAACCACAAGTCCCAAACATATAAGACCCAAAAACAAGCTCGAAACGACAAATACAAGAATATTGAGTCCCGAAAATAAGTTGTCAAATATTCAGTTTCACATAGTAAGTCCCAAATAGTAAGTACATAGTAAGTCTCAACGCGTTGGGTCAAAAATCGTTGAACCAAAAAACATACTTTATATAAGGCTACGAAATCCTAAACGAAACTATTTTTTTAATTACTGAAAATTTTGGAATAGGAGTCGGTAAATTTGACATTTTCAAAAGAATTATGTTCCAGTGGTTAACTATATGTACTTAACATACTGAGTCCAATAAAGCTGCGAATTCTCCTTAATTAAATGAATTTTCATAGAAATTCAATTAAATGTTATGTTTTGCTATGCAAATAAATAGAATTCAAAAAGTCTCAGCAAAATTTAATTCAATCAAATTTTATTTGGAGGAAATTGATCTCTATTTAATGGACTTATTGAACTAAAATGAATTGCACTTCATTAACAGACGACCGGATCCACCTGCATTTAGGACAAATTCCACTAAGTTGAAGATATCTGCAAAAAATAAAAAAGGAAGAAAAATGGAGTAGGGTTGTACGGTTCAGAATGGGAGAAGGAGTGAGAGCATGCAGATATTGGATGAATGAAGAGGA
>NC_046657.1:96961880-96964925 GCF_010883055.1 Belonocnema kinseyi | reverse complement strand
TTGCAACCGCTCTCGCCCTACTCTCATGAGAAACTGCGTGAGCCAGCAGTTCTAGGAAGACCGAGAACGGGGTGACTGAAAGTGAGAGTTTGGTGTATTATTTTTTCTACAATTCTTCGTTCATTATTTTGGCATTAAAGTTACTTTTGTTCATTTAAAAGAGAAATATACAGAATTGTTATCATACGTCGGCCTCGCTGAAATTTAGTTTTAGATTGTAGAAATAAAGTTTTTCTCGATTTTACAATACGCTTACAAATGCGACCTTTTTTGAACTTTTGTAAATTGAAAATTCGATTTCGATATCAACATAAAATGATTTCATCAATTTCTTTTAATATATCCTAAAAATCTGTCTTAATTATTATAATGAAGCATAAGCATTCTTTTAAATAGATCGCAACTGATATAAGCAAATTGAAATATGTTGGTGATTGCTCCTTGAACACGAGAAAATGATTTTATATTGGTAATCATTCGCAATCGGATTTAATAATTTTTTTCTAGAACTATATGAGATTTTCGATTTGTCTACAAGAGATTTGTCCGCAAGAGATGGTTTATTTATCTGGTATATCTAGTTCTGCAGTTTTACCCAAACTAAATTGGAAATTCAGCTAAACCTCTCCAACAATATATTTCCAGCTGCAAGACCTATTTCATTTTTTTTAATTAGCTGTCTTTTCGGTACTTTATACATTATGATTTTGATTATTTGCATATATCTGATTGTAACCTAAAAACAGTATAACCGTGTAATAAACAACATTGTAATAATATATGATCCTTGAACCGCATAAAAATAACAAAACTAAAATGCATTTAATTTTAACTCCCTTCGATATAGAACACATCATTTTTTAAATTGCCACCAATTTGCCGAATCTAAAAAGTTAGAAAATTACTTTTTGCAAGTGGTTGCAGCCCTATAAATAATAATTGAATAATTTGCCACGATATCCCATAATACAGTAATAACTCAATATAATGCTTCTTTAAAACATAATTGTTGTCGGCTTTGTGAGATGTTATTTACTTGTGTAACCTCTCTGGATTATGAAACGTTAAATAAAAGTAAATGCTACTACTGTCTACCGAGCCGCTTTGTATATTCTCCTTGAGTTACTTTTGTCGGACCCGACTATTTATTTTAGGCGGAAGCGAAAGTGGACTGGTTTTGGATGCATATTGTCAATCGTGTTTTCTCTCTGATTCAAATTCACGCTTTGTGTTCCGTTCTCTCCAAAATCTTTTCTCGAGCATGTCAATATGTTGCATAATGGAAGAAACATTTTCTTTGGATGTAATAGAAAAAGTTGCGTTATTACTCTTTGTTGCTTTAGGTTGTTTTGATAATATTGTATGGAGTGTCACCTATTATAGATAAATTGAAGAAATGCCGTTATGAGAAGTTCGGAATAAATTATAATTTTGTAAAAAGAGAAACTCTCAGAACAGAACCTCCCGAATCATTAGAGGACAATCATCTTTTTAATATTTTTATTTTTTAATTAAAATAATTAATTAAGATATTAGGGCGAAACAAGAAAAGAGATTTCATTCTAATAAGATCATTAGATAGAATAATATATGTGGCTAAACATGGACAATTGAGTATTAAACATGTGGGTATTCATATATTTTCCAAACGGACGAAACTATTTGAAATGTTCTTTTTTATTTGTGGGTTAATAACTACTCTGTGCAGATCCACAATTCTTTCAGAATTCTCACTTTCAATTCTCATGAATTCGAAAATATTCGATTAATCGGTATTTTTATACTAGAGACTTATCAAATCTCAATAGATACTCCAAACCTTTTATCCGAAGGCCTTTGAGTTAAAAAGTAAATATATATATATATATATATATATATATATTCCTAAGAAAGATTAGGTTTGGTTATATTACTGAATTGGACAAGTATTCCAATAATATATAAGCCTCCTCGCCATGTCACAGTACTAATCTAGGAAGATGATTGTGTTTTTTCTTCTTTTGTTGTTTTTAAACCATTTTTTTCTTATATTGTTTTACCTTTTTTGATTTTTTGAATTCACAAATAAAAGACAATGCAAGAGGTCACCGAGAATATCGGATGCGCCTTATAGTATAAATGAATTAAAAAACAAAGTTAACTCGCCCTTTCTCAACACTTTTAAATTGAGTTTATGAGGTCAAAGAAACTGGCGAAAATAGAGTTTTTTTGGATCACTGTTTTATTGAGACGAGTTCAAACAGTCGAATTCACCTTCAGTTAAATCAATTTCTTTGAATTCAACATAATTCTTCTGAATTTGTATTGGATTAAAGTATTCTATGTTCATATTCTTTGGAATTAGTATTACATTATAATTTCGTTGAATTTAATAAAATTCGTTTAATTCACTTCGAATAATATTGGATTAATTACAATAGGGGTAAATTCCCCTTGAAATGCATTGCATTCTATTGCATTATCTTGTTTAATGCCCTTAAATTCCCTCAAGTTTTAAATAACTTAATTTGAGTAGAACTTGGAATTCAGTTCAATTTACTTTGAAAGTTTAGCGAAATTCATGTAAATATTATTTCGTGGAATTCAATTAATTTGACTTCGAATTTTAATAAATTTATTTAAATTCAGTTAATGTAAGGTGATTATTTTTATCGAACTTCTTTATTGCATTGAATTTAATTCACTTTCGTTTATTTTATTTGAATATCATTGAATTTCATTGCATTCTAGTATTTTTTTTTACAGTAGAATAAAATTAAACGCATACATAATTATTTTATATGTATTCCTTGAAGTTGATTTTGTATATAATTTAAACTGATTCCCATTAAATTTTGTTGAATTTCGTGAGTTAACTTGTATGTATTTAATCTCTCCCTTTTACGGGTTTGAGGGCCACCGCTCCCTGTACATATATTTACAATTCCATCCTTAGTCTAACTTAACTACAACTTATATTCTACTCTTTCGCATTACGTAGGATAAACAATAGTAACAGTAGTGATATTAATTCCTAAAATGAGCGAGCTTCCAGGACTTCCGTTT
>NC_046657.1:96956220-96961780 GCF_010883055.1 Belonocnema kinseyi | reverse complement strand
TTGGAAACGAGTCAGACGACCCTTACTGTTTACGTTTCTATCCCCCCAAAATCAGTTTAAGGCCATTGGAAGGCAATCCCCGATACTTGGTTGAAAGCGAGACTTTTGTGTATGTGCATGCCGCTTTTTGACTATTTTCGAGTTTTTGGTTAATTTTCTTTGTGTGATATATTACTAATCGCACAGTTAATGATTTTTAAAAATGTTGACTATAAAATTACATATTTATGTTATAATTTCTCTCTTCAACACTGTAAATATCGTTTAACTTAAAAATCAACTTTTCACGCCAAATTTAACTTATAGTTTTAAATACTTGTGACAAAATCTCAATATATCGAATTTTTTAACTGAAATATCCTGTAAATTCCAGATTCATTTGTTTTTCTCCCTGAGCGATATTTATATTAAAAAATTGAATCTTCGGAGGGAACATTTTTTGTAACGAAATTAGGAATACCTTAATTTTAATAACGCTACAAAAGTATGAAAAAATTTGCTTTTTTCAGTTATTCTTAAAAAATGATTTTCGCCCATTATTTCGTTAACAAAGTGACTTCTGCTTATATAAAAAAATGTAAAGACAGATGAATGAGTATAAAACGATTAAATTAAACTTTATATTGTGCAATGTGAATCAAATTAAATTTTAGAATTTAGAAATAAGAGTTTTTCTCGATTTTACGATACACTTGAGTGTCTCATTTTTGTACACTTTTGCACTTAAAAAATAAAAATCTCGAAATTCATTTGTTTTAAAAATAATTCTCGTCAAAGTATTGTAAGTAGGAGGTCTAATCACTTTTTTCTACAAGGGATAGCTGGGTGTTAGCTAGATATTTATTATCACTTCAACGAGGAACCGCAGAAAGAAAGGCTGTCCCCTACTGAAAATTCCTATATAGGTTCTTATATAGGAACTTACATCGGATCCTATATAGGATCCTACATAGGAACCTATGTGTTTACCTATAGGTGCCACCTATAGGAAATGACATAGGATCCTGTATATGTTTCTGCATGGAACCATATCCAGATGCGCAGTACTATTTTATAGCACTTACGGCTGCGCAGAAGTTTTTTTGGTCCTCCAGGAGCATCTAGAGACATACGTACCATTAGGTACCATGAGGTATCATTAGTTAGGTACCATCAGTTAGGCACTATTAGGTATCTTATTAGGGAGTGTCCTATACAGGCAACTACATTGGATCCTATATATGAACCTATGTAGGAATTTTCAGTAGGTTCAAGTTTAGCTATATTCTTTACCTAGAATACCTCGCCAAATCCTGCAAGAAAATCTATTGGACGCTGTTAAATATTTAGAAATTTGCAACTCAGCAATACTTTATAGCTGAAATAACAAGAATTCTAGGTTATACACTTAAAAAAATAGTTTATTCAACTATTCAGTTTGTAAGATATGGTGCTGCTACTTTTTTTAGTTGGGCTAATCATTTAATTACTTGCTGGTACTAACTGAATAGTCGCTGCAACTAATTGAATTTTTGTACCAACTAATAAAATAGCAGCGTCAAATAATAAAAAAGCAGTACCCAATCTTACTAACTAAATATTTGACTCAACTAAACTTTTTTTCAGAGCACATAAGCATTTTTTTGTGTGATAAAATTTGGGTAAGAGAGATCCTCTTTTTTTTATTCTTGGTCGTTTTATACTTATTCTTTTAAAACTCTTGGCATTGTCTATATAATTTGCACTTTACAAATTTGTGAATCTAGGACAAGAAAATTGAAATAATTAATTCTAAAATACAGTATAGCTTCTTATTTCACTGCCTCACCTTATTGCATGACATTTTAGAACCGTTTAGGAATTAAACTAATCGATCTGATCGGACTAAAACATCAAACTATAATTATGTCAATATTGTATCCCAAGGAACAAAGAATAAAAAAAGCAAAATAAAAAAGTTTCGTATTAGACGTTACATATTGAACAAAGTTAATAAATTTTCTACAGTTTAAATTACAATAGTTAATATTGATAAAAATGAGGAAAAAATCAGCATTTAAATAAAATGCAGTAGAATCTGTGATATTCGAATACAATTCGCCAACATCCGATGACGTTGCGGTTCGTCGTTATAGTTTACATCTATATTTATCGAATTTTAGATCTATTTATACTAATTTTAGCGAGGTTGAAAAAAATGACACATAGATTCTCTTAATTATTTAAACTGTCATTTAACAATCAATAAAATAATTTCGGAAGCATTAAGGATTCGAATGTTCAAAAACAGTAACACACTGAAGAAAAAATAGAAGAACCACGGGGTTCTTCCACATTTTTCACTGATCAGATTAACCAAATATATTTTCGGACCTTTCAGTTTTAGAACTTACAACCTGGAACCTGCAGTTCCGAACTTTATCTAAATTAATCTAAATTAGGGAGTATTTTGACATTCACAGGTCTAAACGAATTTAGTCATTTCAGAAATTTAGTAGGTAAATAAAGCTTTAAAACAGTAGCAATACTAAAAGCCGAATTTTACACGAACAAACAAAATATTAGTACTTATCTGCTATACGAACTAATAGATTAGATTAATAAAAACAAACAATTGCAAAAATATTAGTTGAATAAAATTTCATATCCAATAAAATAGAAGAATAAAAAACCGATACAATAGAAGCTCTCGTATCTAAATTGCCCTGTTTTTTTATCAAATATGCTGAGGACCTTTATTTAGGACCTACTAAGGACCTAAAAAGTAACTCACCTGTTCTCGAGAGAACTGCCAGGACGACCAAAGCGCTTCTGAGTAAAATCATCTTGCCTTTCCTGGATTCTTATTTATTGAAAACTTCTTTTATCAACACGAGATTATTTGTTTTCCCCCCCTTGCACTCATTCATGCGTTTTGAATTCGCGAAGGCACTGAACCTAGCATGTGGATGTAAGGGATGATTTAGGATGAAAAAAGGGATGTTTGAAAATATCGATTATTGCACTAAAAGCACTGCTCCTTTGTAATCCCGATAAGGTGGTCCACGGGACTAAATCGAGTTTCGAAGGAGGACAGAGAATGTCACGAGGAGAGGCTTACGAGCGCCGTTCAAAGCCGCGAGAGCGCCATTGACGTCGCAAAACATATGCTTCAGTCACGAAGAGAGAAAGGTGACTGGGTACGTAAGGCGTGCTCAATACCTTCTGTCTTCTTGGCACAGTCACCTTTCTAGCAAAATGCAACAAAGAAGGGAGTGTTAACTATACCAGGCAAGTTACCATTCCACCACCGTCAGCAATGTTTCCACCTCCATGAACTAGGTTTGCTACCATGATTCTCGATGGAAATGGTTAGCGAGCGTCATCGAAAGTCGTCGACACCAGAAAGCAACAGAGGGCTGCGGTCTGTGGTTTTGTTGATTTTACACAGGATCTTGAAAGACAGCTAAGAGGTTGCAGGATTTCGGAAGAGCACCCATCGCGAAGAACTTCTATTGTTCTTTGGATGGGAATATCTTCTTTAGCAGCATGTGGCAATATCTGTTTGTTCCGATTCGGTGGTTTTGATGGATTCATGGTTTCGAGGAGACAAATATATGGGTCCTAGGTTGGTAATTAAAAAAATTAGGTCATGAAGTTGGTAGCAAACGCCCATTAAAAAAAGTTTCGTAACCCCCATCCCTCCCTCTCTTTCCATCTCTTATGATTTCCCTTCTACCCGCATACGCATTCCTCACTATTTTCTACCTTTTACCCCAAGCACCGCCCAGAATACCAAAATCCTTCTTCTTCGCTCACCCCTCTGCCACTTGCAACACCCTCTCCCTACCCTCACCACCTATATCGAATCCTACTGACTCCTAAACCTCTAGTATATTTCATTGACATTGTATTTTTACATTCTCATCAGAGAAGGTATTAGATTTCCGTAAAATTTGACGTCCCAAGTTTTTGTCAAATTTCCACGTTTTGAGACCCCCTGATTCCGAGAAACAGGTTTTTACGAATGTTCCTGTCTGTATGTCTGTCTGTTTCCACAATAACGTTTGAAAAAATTATTCTATTAGATTGGCCTTTGATACACTCTTTTAGTGTCCTAAACTAAATGCCAAGTTCGTTAGTCAGCCATTTTGGATACAAATTCTAAAAGTGAGCACATTTTGAAAATTCTTTCGACCACATTTTGTCATGATTCATGAATTCTCTGTACACTTGTTCATAGTACTTGGAAAGAAAAATGTTAATTTTCGATAGCCCTACAAGATTATCATAACAACTTTTTGAATTTTTTCGAAAAATTGAAAATTTAAATTTTGACCGCACAAAAAATAATCAAAAATCAAAATTGCATTTTGCGGTCAAACTATGCAAGATAGGAAAAAAATGATAAGACAAACATTGCGCACCCAAAAAATATCTAAAAATTTGTTAATAATCACTTTTTTATAGGACACGTAGTTTTTGTTTTATTTCTAAAAAAAACATTGAAAATGCAAAAACTAAATTTTTCGACACACGACACAATTTATGAATTATAATAATATACATTTATGGGAATCATATAAAATTCCAAGGATAAACTCGAGTGCGAAGCACGAGATACGTAATGAGAACGTATTCGTTAAAGCCGAGTGAGCTTTATACAAAAGAGAATTCACAATCACAAAATTATTGTTTTCGATGCATCCACCATTAGTTTAAAAAAGTCTGTGCGCAAAGATCGAACGCGTAGCGCAAGATAAATGTATTATTGAGCGCGAAGCGCGAGAAACAACAGTCGCAACAGGGCAGACTTTTTTAAAAGCCAATTGTACTTTTTTTAAGTTTATTTCCTGCCCGGAAACTTCGTAAAACACTTATAAAGGGTTTCGGTTACGAAATCTTCAAAATAAGTAATTTTCATATACAGTAGAAGTCCGATAACTTACCGTCCGATAAGTTTACACTCCCCTTAAAACGTCATCACAGGTACGGCACGCACACTCATTGTGGTTCTCCCACTACATGTGCTATTTTGCTAATGCTTTGCGCCCATGATTTACGCATGCGCGCACCTAAAATCGTGCTACTAGAGGGGGCATCCAATAAGTCCGCAATTCTTAGAATTTTCCGCCCCTACAGCCCCGAAGTTGGAAAGTTATCGGACTTGTACTGTATTGACAATGTTATGAACCTTGTCCATTTTGAGCCAAATGAAACAAAATACGTAATAAAGAGTCGGAACTTTTTGACCAGATTAATCGATTATGATTTATACGTCGAAAATTACACCATTAAGCCATTTCCCTTTCGGGGTAGGCGTGACTCACTCGGCAGGGGAAAGGAGTAGTGTGTGGAAGGGATAGAGATTTTTCAGATTGATCCAGAATTCTCGTGCTATTTAAGTAAATAATACGTTCGTTCCGCAACACTGCTCCGACCCAGGTTGCTGATCAATCTCTCTAGTAATCACCCCGAGCGAAGAACCTCACGAAGTCGCTATGTAAGGTTCCCCACTTGAGTCCATTAATAGCCAAGGTCTTTGTTTCAGGCGTCATTCACTCTACTGACAATCTTTTTATTAACTATTTGCCGCCATACT